>NC_052115.1:5419602-5505104 GCF_012273895.1 Zerene cesonia | reverse complement strand
TGTGGGGGTGTGGTACTTCCCCGGTGCGAGCTGGCCCAATTCGTGCCGAAGCGTGCTCGACTCCCACAATAAATATAGGTACTGCATGTATATTAACTGATTTACAAAAACTCTTATGCAAGTATATATAAATCTTATCTAACGTATCACTTAGCACATATCAAAATAGATACAGTAAATATAAATTTATCACAAACGACAAAAACATATCTAATTCTTTATATTAGTAGATCTCCAGTTCTCATTTTATGAAAGACACTTCAAGCAAACATACTAACATAAATGATACATTTTCCCCTCGTTCGTGTAATTAAGTCATTAGCAACGAATAATTGCGCAGTGGAAGTTTTTCATATGAGTCCATCATATGTTACATAATGCAAACATTTAGTGTAAATGTGGGAAACTAAACATGATGTACTGAACAAACAGAACTGTATAAGCGTTCAGTTTTGACTGTTATATACGGTTATATTATCTATAAAACATAAAAAGGTGAAGATAACAATATGTTTATGTAAAAACAGACTTTTTGGTAGAGTTGCCAAATAAAAAAAAAATGAGATACAGGAAACTAGATCGAACATGAACTAAATTCCTTCAAAAATGGTGTGACTAAAGAAACAGGCGAAAACATAGTATTTTCTTGTGTCTGATTTTACGCGAGTATTATACATTTAGAAATTAAATACTTTTTTATGCCACATGTCTGCCCGTGACCACGCTCGCTGTAAAGTGTTCGAAACATCGGGTTAATAATATAATGAACAAATCGCTTTCAAAATCCGTTAAAAAGTCTTTAATTTCTAAAGGCGAAAATATGTATGAATAAATTATCGTCAAGACATAAAATGTTTCTCCGATGGTAATTCGTGCCGATGGTCACTGTGAACCTTGTTTTCATTATTGATGAAATCAAATTAATAATTTCTTCTCCAATATCAATCGTCTATATTTGCAATTGCAAACAAAAATCTTCTCAAATGAATGTAAGATTGATTACATTACTGGTTTAGGATTCCGATATAAGCACGAATTACATTGCTATTGTATTGATTTTCACTACCACGTGTTTATGCTTGGATAACGTAAACAAAAACTTCAAATAGGTTCATTTAAATGTGAACCTGATACGTATACTATCTGTCTATTTGAAATAGGTCATAGAACCGATTGTATATTTTCAGACGTTCAATTGATTGTAAAGATTCAATGCCCAAAAGTCGTCAATAGATGCAAGTAGTTAGAATACGTCTGATTTATCAATTCTGAAGTCGATATCGACTGAATATAATTCGGTGTTATAACAAGCTCTGGTTTCCCTTTCAATTGGTACGAGCGATTCAGATCGAAATAAGGTGAAATGTCAGGTCTGGGTGTGATTTAAAGCTCCTTCTCGCGATAAGACGAAAATCGTTTTATGTTGAAATTGGTGAGTTCAATTCATCATGACTATTTTTATTATGATTTGTCACACTTTTGGCCGTTTGCTTTTTTATTTTATAGGCAAAACAAGCATTAATGAATAACCTTATGCCTTAAATATCATAATCAATAATATTCAACATCTATCTAAATCATGTAATAAAATAATCTTCAACTTAAAATAATAACTAATCGTTACAGTAATAACATGCGCTATCTGATTAGCTATTTATGATACGAATACTGACAAAAATAAATCACATTAATGCTTAACATAAAATTGCATATAACGAATAGATTCAAATATAGACAAAAAAAAACATATCCTCATTCCTTTGACTGCGCGGGCGAAGCCGTGTGCTGATATCTAGTGTAAAATAAACATACATAAATGTCTAGTTGCTATAAAATGTATTAACATAGTAGGAATATATATGAGTAAAAATTTTAACTTATGTGATTGTAATGTAATATAAAATAATATAAAAAATACATGTAAATTAAATCACAAATAATTCGATACAGTGTAAAAGAAAAATCGTAGTAATTTCATGTTCTCACAATTTTATATACAAGAAAGTACACGCGGAAAAAACTTCAACAAAAGCTTAACAATACGCTATAATTGACGACATTAATTATCAATTGTTCCTCCCAGATGAAAACGAGGGTGATATTAAATAGTCCGGGAAAACCCGGGCTATTAGCGTAAACAGTTGTGTCACTTGATGCTTAATTAGGCGATTTATGGTCGCCTTACAAATCAGCAAATGTAGGACAAATAGGGGTCAAAGGGAAGCCATCAATAGTCCGAATGTAGAACAGGTGTGCGTAAAGGACGCGCCCTTGCGTAACCCCCGGTTTACTACCGATTTAATTTTTGATAAACCTAGTAGAAGGGTAGATTTACGTTGGAATTTATTCCTTCTGTGGGAATTAAGTGTCTTTCAAATTGACTTTATTCTCTAAAAGATTAACGTTTATCCCTCCGATGAATTACATTAAACAAGTTGTTTGGTTGTTTAAAGATTATCTAAGATAGGTTATTTCTTAGGGATGTTTAACAATTAAAATGAACAGATAGTTCGTTTAGTTTTGCTCGCTCCATTAGTGGAATAAGCAAATATTAGGCGTTAAAGTTTATTTAACACTTAAGTCGATTAATTGTGACTTAATTGTAATATGCCGTGGTGGGTATCACAGAGGGTACATTGTGATAATTTAATATTTGTTACGATATTTAAGGAAAAAATATAATACTAGGAAACGTGTGCATCATTTGTTTTTAGCTCCATTTTGAGGTACAGATCTTAAATCTAGTTTATGCTTGATAATGACCTTAGTATAAAATATATATACTAGTTATAAACTTAAAGCCTAAAGGGTTTTGGACTCTAGTTCTATTTTGGTTTTAAAATATAATAATTAATTATTATTATAACCACATTATAAAAAAAATATAGAAACTTAGAAAATGCAGTTAATAATACAGCAGTAATTAATAAAAACAGTTTTTTTATTAACACAATCCTTACTTATATACAATATTATATAAAATTGTTAAAAATATACATATGATTTTTATGAATTGTAGAAAAGGTTTGATTGCGTGAAACGTTAAGGTTTTTTCTTTATTTTCGCACACAAATGTTGCAAATTTGCAGGCACCAATTAGTTCAATCGATGCAATAGCTCTTGCGAAATAACACATATATCCAAAAATTATTATTCTTATACAAATTAATGAGGCAATAAATCATTTAGGTTGATGGTAATTACTCAAAATTGAAATCAATAAGCTAAAACCGTTTTCCTAACACACATTAAAGTTTATACCATGTCCAGGGCGTTAGAAGGTTAAATACGTCTAAAGATTATTTACTTTGCTAGCCTTAAGGGATTTCCGTCTTATATCGACTTTACTCGCTTAGCGAACTTTGTTTTCAATCAAAACGTGATGTTTCTCACGCTCGGAGTCTCAAGAAATATCTATATAATAGATAATGTATCCGTAGTGGAAACGAAGTTAATTAAGAAAGCGTATACGGTGTGGGCACGTGATGATAATAGGATATACGATTTAATACAAAAATTTCAATCAGTGTGCGGTTTAAATTGCTTTAAAAACTATTAAAAAAATCTTTATTATGTACCTAAATGAACACAGTAGAAATTAAATTCGGCTGTGTCTTCGTAGAAAGTCGTTAAGGAAGACAATTCCTTCCCAAAGAGTACAATTAAAACACAAAAGAATGCGTGAAAAATAAAAATAAATATGTGTTTTGAGTATGCAAGTGTGTGTGTGTGTGTGTATTTGTAACATAAACATTACGTGTCCAATTTTTATTAGTCTAACGTTCAATTAAAATATATAACAAAAATCTTAAGTCATACGTAGGTAACATTTGAATGGTTGAAAAGGTTAAACTGAAAGGTGGTCCAAAAACTTTTAGCTACATGTAATAGAAGCTATTTTCGTTTGCATACATAGGGTAATACTAATTCAAATAATATTTGCTCTCAACCACATCATATAGTAAATAACTCTTGAATAATTAACACGCTCAAAATACTTGGGAGTGCATATGTATTTAATTTTTAGTTTTATAGCATTGAAATGCTTTATAAATGAGAAATTTTTTGAAAGAATAGAAAAAATTTCTCAGTGCATATGTATTTTCAAACATTCTTGGAAGCAGATAAGAAGTCTCTTTGTGGAACGGTCTTAGTTATTACAAAATTAATTCGATATATACACATAAGAATAAAGCATATTTTGGTGATTAGAATTGTGAAAAGAATTGATTTCCTTGGAAGTGTTTTAAAAAGCCTGAACGTACAATATACATAATTATATTTCATTATAAAAGTAAGAAAAATTATCGTGAAAGAGCATATAGTAATTTATTATTCGTTACCTAATTTTTTTATTTACTTAATCTCAAAGGTGTATTTGGATTCAAATTGCTCGAATGTATATTTCCCGAACGCTGGCTAGTTTACAACTTATTCGCCTCTCCAAGATATACTTCGGAAATCATCTACCATTACTCGTAAATATCCCCAAAACGAGGGGGCGTCAGTATTGCATAATAGCCACATTTCTGAGACGCGCCACTGCAAGCTTTTGTTGTTAAAATCGGCCGCTTACTCTCTTGACTCCGAAATGTAAAGACCCATTGTTCTAGATTGTCTGTGAAATAATAAAAAGTGCGCAAAATCAGACCGTGTTCTTGAGAACACACCTCACCTAATGCTTGACCTTCCAGTAAGTGCATTTTAATTAAGAAGGCGTGCGGCGGTTCGTGAAATTCTATAATACTTTGTTCGACGAATTTCAAATTGTAGGAGGAAAAAAACAGCGTCTTTATGGCAAAAAACATGCGATAATTATTATGACGTCTTGAAAAAATATAATGAAACTGTGCTCACAGGTGTTTTGTAATAAAGGATGAAAAGGGTTCTTTATTGGGTGTTCGAGTTGAGTATAGAGATAAAAGTAAATTACATATTCATAGCCACGCTATTCTTAAGGGCGTGCAATCAAATAGTTTCTTTAACATACGTTAAAACATAATCAACATAAGAATGCACAAACAGCATTTGTAAAGTGTATGTACACACAAATATATTAACTAAATCCTCATTCCCTTAATTCAACAAAACGCCATTAAGCCGTAGTGTTCTTTTGTATGTGAGTGGCAAGTTGTCTGCAAGTGAAGTCTTACAAGTGCACTCGCGTCAAGAGGCCCCTAATTACAGTGGCGTGGCTTGACGACTTTCCTCTTTTGTTTTTTTTTTTAAGAATGTGCCAGAAAACAGAATGCGACTTGTGTGGTTTAGGTTTATATGACCCATATATTTTTATACAGTTAATAGCAATGTGATTGGCAGATTAAAGGAATCACTGATTAGTTTTATGTATAGATATTGCCCTATTCAAAACGCATCGCATGAAACTAAAAATCTTCTATTTGCCCTTTCAATTGAAAGGAGAGATTATAAATAGGTCGAAACATTTATTTAGCAATTTTATACACGAAATTCGAAAAACGAGTGTCTTTATTCGACAATAACTGATCGGATGTCTGTAGTTAAAGCTTTTGCTAGGCTAGATTGTCGTGTCTCTTAATTTTGCTAATTTGTATGTTTAAAACTAAATAAGCGTATGATATCAAGTGTACACATCATAATTTAGGGTAAGAAGGTAACTACTTATGTTGGGTTTACATTCCACTCATGTTATGTAACTTGTGTAGTTTAATGTATAGATGCACTCAGGTAGGCGTAATATCTTTTTGCACACGTTGTATTTGTATATACGACTGGGCATATCAGCGGTCTCTTTTGAGAAAAATTACTTTTAGTTGCTGGTAGAGATGCTTACTCATCATTGCCCGAAATTTTGGCACTGTGAGAACATTAAAATAGTTATAAAGTTGTGTGGTCGGGTTTTCTATCTTAATAGTTTATTAGGAGGAGCTTTAGTTACTACTCTTTGAGCTCATTTAGCTTGTAGAATGATATTGAAGCACCTCTCCAGGTAATACAATAACTAATCATTGATTCACATCATTATTTAAGTAGACCTTTAAATTGCAGTTTCGGTATTTTTTTCACATAATTTAATCATTATTTATTTCTCTGGCGTTGCTAATCAGCGTAATAAAATAAATTCATGATATTATTACATTTTTACCGATTGATAATTTATATACAAATTAAAAATAAATACGTCCGTTCAAAGCGGGTCAAAATCGAGTCTAAAGGAGTCATATACAAACATACATAGGTGGTGGTACATACCTTATAAAATAGGTCGATTTTGCCGTGCGGTAACGGTAACTATGCGGTAGTAAGGGCATATGTACGATTTAGTGTGAGTGTCTTACCTTCAAGCGGGCGCGCGTAGTCGAATCGACCGCGCTTAGTACTCTTTCGTTCATATTATTATGATGTCCCGTCACAGGTACTCCACATTCTTAGTAGCCTCCTGATATATCTTTGGGTGTAAAATAAAGACTTGACCGTTGCAAATGGGGTTGCCCCCTTCTCACAGATCACTATAATTCGATGAGCACAATTCGATGAGCTAACATTAGGTGTTCTTTTTTTGAGTAGTTCGCCTTATGAAGAATTTTCGTATTTCGAGTTGTGACAGAAAATAAAAATGTCATATAATTTTTCACAGTTGGCTGTTCGTACCGGCTTCGTCCTTAGTACATTTATAGCCTATGTCACTCAGTAAAGTTGAAGCTTTCCAATGATGAAAGAATTTTTAAAATCGCTCCAATGGTTTTTGTGTGAAAACGTTACAAACATACTAAAGTTCCGTTTCATGATATTAGTTTAGATAAACGATTTAAACCAATCAATTATTATTGTATGTACCTTTTGACGTTTTTGTTATACAAAAACTAATTCATTCCGCTTAATAGTCAAGGTTATATTGAAATTTGGGGATTCAGCAGCCGTGCCAAGTTTCAGTCTCAAATAACAAGTTTAAGTGGTAGAAAAATATCGATGCCGGGTCGAAACTCTAGTCTGTTGCCAAAATAAATAATAAAATGTTATAAATCGCTGCATTTTGTGCTATTTTCGTGATGCCCTTGGAACTGTACCCTATATCTTCGATGCATACCTAAAACATAAGTATGAATATAAAAAAAAAACTATGCAGTAGAGTTTTGAAGTAATTGGCCAAATTGTTTCAGCTATAGCATTCTTAAATCTGAATAGTATGGATAAGATTAGACCCATTTTCTTAAAGGCCAAGAAGCATTTAAAATAATGGCAATGATTTTTTAAAGTCGTAATGGTTATAAAGACTTACAGACACATAAAGATTACTTCTCATATTCGATTTTATGTTTGTACGTTTTAGAGATTAACGTTGAATTAATTATGTAGTAAAGTAATTAAATAAATGTTATTACCCAAATTATAAATAAGATTTCATTGTTTATTTCAAACTATGTTCATTCTTTTATACTCTGAAATTTTATTTTTGTGTAGCCTCTGTAGTCTATTAATAATAATATAAAATAGCGTGTTTATTTCTTTTTCGTTATGTTGTTGTTAGATTTTTTGATTGACGTTATTCTTTTTTTTTTGAAAAGTAAATTGTTGTAACCTAAATTCTAATCTAAATATCTAAATTCTAGAATAGAACCACTATTCTAGAATTTGGAGTCGTCTCTCCCAAGGAACGTCGATGACATTATTTATTAAAAAATAATTATTTGATTTACACCTTAAATATAACACATCCTGCAAAATTCACCACCTATTAATTATTAATATGCAAAATGTTTTGACGACATCTCCGTTTTAAACAAATCAAACAAAAATCCTAATTACCCAAAACACATAGCATCTACCCGGCCTTATAATAAGAGGGCAACACAAACGCATATGGTACCTATACTTACTTATATAATTATACACTAGCTAAAGCGGTGCTTCGCAAATCAATATTTCCATGCTTACTCATTACTTTGATGAGAATGAAATGATCCTTCATGGGCTTGAAAATAGGCTCAAAGATTAAAGTGTCATAGATTCTCTGTGAAGTGTACCAGAAAATACATTTGTAGATTGTGGGTTAGTGATAGATTCAATTTATCTAAGCTAAGAATACATATCAAAGCAGCAACACGTAAACATTATATCATCAAGTGTATCCTGATTTCATCTTGACACGTGCATCGTTATATAATATAAACCGTATAAAATTGAATGCAAATAAATTTCAGCAAAGTACCTATTTCATAAAATGCTAATCATCGTTCAAGGCGGTATATCATTACTTATTCAATTGGGTCAGACTGAGGGTTACCACATCGTATCGCTCACTGGATTTATAACCTGATAGATACATTAATATCACTAATATAAAGAGGTTTGAGGCCTATTTGCATACTTTTCTATAATTTATAAAAGGTTATACGAGTAATCTTTATCATTATGCCGCAGTTTGAGTGCCGCTTTGGTTCTAATATAATAATAAGAAAAACTTTTATTTGCCAGAAAAAAACATGATGTACATTATTATTACCTTAAAAATATTACTGAGCAGTGAGCTATATTTTCCTTTTATAACACAATAAAAGATAATATGAACTGCAGACCTACACTAAGAAAGCTTGTGTCGTAGGCCTGCAACCCTTCCTGATATCATAAATAGTAAGTACAATTTAAATTAAAACAGCAATTGATATTATTACACACAATAATATGAATAATACATATTTAAAAATCTTATTTTAGAATTATTCCTTTTGTCTTTTCTTCATTATTTATTACATCAACACAAATACGAATGACTGAATCTGAATAACTCAAAAATTTCCAAAATATCATGTTTAGAACACAAAGTGCAGAAATGTATGTTATAGAATGAACATTAAACACTTATATAATAAAGGGGTAAATTATAACAGTGTCACAGCCTCACAGCAATCAATCGAAACTGACAAATGCTGGCATTCAGTAGACAGCTATCACGCAGGTTGATAGCTCATTGTGACCGCATGCCCGAAATATAATGTTGTTTCAAATTCTACATTGTCTGGCAGGTCAGGCTATGAATAATTCTGAATGAGAGCTCAATGAATCTAATTTTAGATGAAACTGATGAATTTCGATGTGTGTTCTAATTATCGCTCCTATATTGCACATGTACATTTTACCACGCATTGTTTTATAAATAGGCGTTGTAACACAAATTTGAAACTGCGATTAGTGCGAGTGCGAGATTAAAAATATATTCGTGCTTCATTTTGAATAAAACCTTCACTTGTTTTTATTATTAATTAAATTGATTCCATTTAAATATGTAAGTCAATGTTTGGAGTTCAGATATTGCGAATTTATCGTACTGCATTATGAAATTACAAGCATGCCGCCCGCTTTGCCCCCGAAGTCAAAGGAAAAGATGGAATCAGTAAGTGGCTTAGGCATGACAAGGAGACAATATACTGTAACACTATGATGAACAGATTCATAGTACATAACCATGAATTTCGATTTATACGCGAATGATACATTTTATGCAACCAAACAATTATATATTTATATTCTACACGACGCTATAATAGCAATAAAACCTGTAAAAGTACTTGCCTTACATATTAAAGAGTGCTCCAAAAATGTTTGTCCCAATTACTTCCGCGCGCCATCAAGAGCATAATACATCTTAAACTGCGAAACAGCTGAAGTTAAAACATTTCATATTTATCACCTAGTGTGCAGTCAAATGGACAAAGCGAAAATAGAAATCTCCGGAGCATACACAACTTTACTCTCAGCCGACGAAAGTTTAATCTTTGAAATGAAATATAAAAATTTTAACACAACGCCTGAAAGACGCTCTGTGGTATTTGTTGAAATTATTTCATGGAATATTCAAGTTTCTGTTTAACCGCAATGAGATATGTTGAAATAAATGTGGTGTAAATTTGTTGTTGCGTATTAAAACGACAACAGAACTTCACATTAGTAAAGCGTACCTTTAGCAGGTTTTTTCTGCCTGGAACTTTCGCACCTGTGTGTGTTCTTAGATTTTCCACTTCCAGTTTTTTATACCACTGGCGATTGACACATGAACACTGCAACATTCACAAATTATATACTGAGAGAGAGTATCCAATTGAAATTGAAATTCAATATTTAGTCATGCAGTTAGCTATTAAACTATTCAGTTTCATATATATGATGGGACAGATTATAAACACCTTACTCAATACTACCTTTTTCAATTTTGCTTTTAAAGTTAGAGCAGGAAACCAACCTGGTGGTTCGTCTGATGTTAAGTGATTACCACCGCCCGCGAATATTTGCAGAAGTAGGTTCTCTGGGAAAGACGACGTGAATAACGGAACGGACTGGAAAGGGTGAGGAAAAGGATACGGGCCTCCATTATACCATAAAAGTTCAATTGTTACATTATCAATCACTATACCAAACACTATAATTTTATATCAATGACTATCCTATTTTTATATAAAATATATACCTTATTTTCATTGAATAAAAGCGCTATTAGAATCAATGTCCTATATTTATAGACGATTAAATAACTAACTTCGAAGTAAACATCATCAATGTGACGTAAAACAATAGGAAAAAATTCGGGGAAGGGTAAATGATTGATGAACCCCTGACGAGGTAGGGTTACAATAACCATAAATAAATCTATTTTATTGTTATCTTTCACGACATTGATGAGATAACCCGTCGGTTCGTCTCGTGTTTTTGTCTTGAAGTTTTCGAGGTTAACAATAAATAATAATAAAAAAAAAAAGTTTTATTGCTTACTTCCATATTATAAATATTATAATATTGCTGTAGGTATTAACGTAATGCCCTTTTTAAATGAATACCCATCTATATTTATATATATACGCTTATAATTATACCACCACAGAAGTACCATGTGAATGCTGCTGTGTATCGTTAGGTGAATGGGAGAACTATAAGGACTAATACCTTATTATATTTCCTTTTTTTGTATTGTTTTATGTTTATGTATCGATGTACGCTAATGAGCCTTAATAATTAAATACCTCCTTGTATTAGGCACTGAAGCTTTAATCGAGATATCTATAAATATTATCGGTATATACAGATAACATTTATTTGGACAACTTGGTGTCTAACTGAATTAGTTTATTTGTCAAGGGCTCGAAGTTCCGTACGGGGGTCACATTTTTCTTTGTTATTATATTTATCCTATCTTTTATTATTTCAAGATATATTAGTAACTATGAATTGTTTATTAATCTAGGCTTTCAAATATACCTATTCTTCTAGTCTATAAGCTTCATTTAAATAAACATAAAAACGACAATTTCGTGATTTAGTCGATTTTAGGCTGTTGTCACTTTCGTACATTGGCATTTTTTTATTATTTCTTTATATTTTTAAAACTCCACTTTTCTCTTTCCATTGATTCTCCACCTTTTGAAGATCTTTCGATAATCCGAATTCTCTTAACATTTATTTATTTAAACGAAAGCAAAAAATGTACATGGGCAGTGATATTCACTATTGGTAAGTACCATTACGCGACCCACCAGCTAAATATCCCGCTATGACATGAAAAATAAGTTAACTTTTCATCAAAAAGCCTATATATCATATATGTTCCCGCTGTTGGGACACAGGCCTCCTATGAGGGTTCAGGCCATAATCCACCACGTTGGCCAAGTGCGGGATGGCAGATGTCACATGTCGTCGAGCTTTTGATTCTTTGATATGCCAGTTTCCTCACGATGTTTTCCTTCACTGTTTTAAGCGGTGATTTTATTCACATGTGCAGATAAATTGAAAAATCGCTTTATTTCTTGCACGCTCGCCCGGTCTCGAACCCCGACTTATCGATTTTGCAGTCCGAGATTCTCACCACTAAGCCACCGCTGCGTTTTGCAGTACATATAAGATTAATATTTGAGCTATATGTATAAGGAAAAAACATCTACAAATAGACATTTAAATATCTACTTACCATAAAAAAGATCGATAAAATCTGAGCGGCATTATCCAAGATTACGATAACAATAGTATAGATAGAGGGACTAACTAAACACGAGTAGACCCTTTGTGCCTTATTTGCTGCGATTTTCCCCCACACTTAACGTTTGTGAAAATAACAAAGCCGTCAAAAGAATTATACAGTAACGTTAGCACTCAGATTTATTTCTATCGATCACAAAGTTTTGAAAGTAGGCCGGGACTTCAATTGATTGTACCTACGTAGCTTTTTGGTGTCAGTATTGCATTACCGAGAGTGGATTGATATCTATTTTAATTGCTAAATTCATTAGTTATCTTTTTGTTATGAGTATTATACATTTACGGTCTTATTCTTAAAAAAATATGACACTTCTAAAGGCTCGCTATAGTACGATTTATAAAAAAACGTTTTTCTTAAATGCATAGCAGAACAAAACTGTTTTATAACCTGTTGTTGTTCTTGGTGTTTCTGTCTTTTTCTATAGAAATTATTAACTTTTTACAGCAAGCGTGGTGAAGACTGAGACAGATTTAAAAATCATTAATTACTGTATGTTAAACTAGAACAGTTTCAGTTCTCGAATGTTCTGATTGGGACAAATGTAAATTGCTTTTCAGGTTAAGCCTTGCTACTCTGGAAAATTATCTGTGGTTACCATCGTTTGTCGTGTTTGCTAATGCATCGAGTTTCACATGCACGAAGCAAGAATTGCGCTATACACATGTAACTGCCGATTATCTAACATGCTTGCTCTCACAAAGGTTGCTTTATTTTATTATTCGCCGGTGCTAGTACATTACCTTCATCATAATCTATACACGTTATTCCACGTCTACATCTATCATTATTTTCTAAGATCTCTTTCAAATTGTCTATAACAATATAAAAAACAAAATACCTACGAATAAATAATGAATCAGTCGAGATAAATTCATTCCGGATGGTAACGAACGCAGGAATATTTCTGAAACAAAAAGCTATTTGAAACAATGTTACTGTCTATGCAATTGTGTTTCCGGGAGAGAAGATTCATGTGCCATAATTTTAAGCGTAGCTGTTACTAACCTTTTTGACAATAACTTCATTGCATAACCTTAAAAAAAATGATTTTCGCTATTTGTCCCTATGAATGCTTAGATGTTTATAATAAAAATACCTTAATACTATAACCTTTTTGAATGCGGATTTATTAATAGACACAATAATACAAGACGAAGTGTTGGAGGTAAATTGTATAATTTCGCCGCATACAAACGGTGTTTTTTTTTTGTTTCTGTTTAAAAATGCTCAGCATTTTGTACAATGCCGAGAATTGAAAATTTTTCATGTGGTTTAATTTTTGATGTGGTTCATATTGTTAAAGCTTATAAAACTACAAAGAAATTTCTTTTTCTTAATTATAATTTAGTTTTTAAACATGTCTGGCATTTTAAAGATCTCTTCTGCCATCGGTTTGCAACCGGCTCCTTGGGGACGATTGGCAAAAATTAAATTCTCAGCATGATACGAAATGCATGCATATATGTATAGTGGATTTCAATTAGTATCAACCAAAGGTGAACATAGAACCCTCGCGGAGCCTGAGCGGGTGGCTAATCCAAATATATTAAATGAACCCTCTTTCAATTCGCAAGAATCTGTCAAAACAGAAAGTCCCAAATAAAATGTAAACGTAGGGTTGTCAACAAATTATGCCTTTACGTAGAAATGGGTTGGCCTAGTTTCTATCAGATTGTACGAGACGGTGCACTGTTTTGTTTACGAAAACGATCGAATTTATAGGAAATTACTTTGGGCGCAGGTGGAGTTCTATTCTTAGCTTCTTACATAAATAGTTTGAGTTTGGCTCGAACTGATTTAGTCGGTAAACAATATTGAAACTCGTGTTAGGTGTTTAAATTAATGTAGTAAGTAGTCTCTTATCTGAAAACCTTTTTTCGATGAGTTGGATTTCGAAATATTTAATAAAAAAAAAATAAAAAAAAACTTTTCTTAAATGCAATCATCGACAATCGACATAGTGACGAGTTATTAAACGATTTATATAAGTTTTAGTATCAAATACAATTTATTTCGATTATATTGATGATTGAATTTCTGTTGATTTGATACACAAGGAAAAGTCAAAATTTTGAGAAACACTTAAATTTTGAGTAAATCTTAACTTACAGTACCTACTCAATTTGTAATCGGGTTATACGATCCGGAAGTGGAATAATGACTTGTCATGCCAGCGTAGATTATAACAACACAGGCTTCATCCTAGAACAAAACAAAATATTTAAATGATATTACCTTTCATTGCCTTTAAAGGCGCCTCAAGAATTAAGGCGAAACGTTACCTTATTACCGCGTAGTAGCCCTCTACACTCGGTTTTATTTTCCACCTGTAACATCGGATACTGAAAACGCAAGGTAGCTTTTATAATTCATCCACTTGCCACTAGATGGCGCTGATCCAAAAAATTGTATTTTCATTCAGCAATGTTCAACTTAACGCGCAAAACGCGTTAATTTTTTCAATTAAATTTAGTATAGCTTTTTAGTCAATATATTTTTATAGCATACGAAATAAATAAATAAAAGAAATAAGCAACATTTTGAAATCATCTCAATTGTCAATGAAAATACAATTTTATAAAAATCATTTATTTAAAAACGTAAAATAAATCATATAACAAGATACATTTAATTTGGAATAAACATTTAAAAAATTGTCATAATTAATTTGATAGACACCTAAAATACGTTAACAGAATTATGTCGGAAAAATTGAAAGGCATTACGTTAGCAGGTTAAGCGTACGTAGGGTAGGGCGGGCGCGGGTGGCGGGCGAGTGAAAGCGGAGGGGGCGCAGCGGAGCCAAGCGCGAGTCGCACTCTCCAAGCAGTGCTAGCCCGGCTCCTAACTTACGCGCATGTCCTTTGCGCCCTTCAAGTCCCACACCGTTCTGTTACATAACAATCCCCACGGGCATTTTATAGTGTTAAGGCTTATTCCTGTGATCGATACATTTTTGCACGTTTACAATTAGTTAAGTTTAGCGTTACGTAAGCCGCCGTCCACGTAGCTTCGCTTGCCACCGCTTTTGTGATAATAGGTTGTGATATTAGGCAGGCTTCTAGCTTTAAGTGTTAGGCCCGTGGGGAGAACCTGTCACTTGTTGATTTTGATCCTGGTGGTTTCGTGCGCGAGCTCGGGTGTAGCTTGGGACTTGTTGAACGCGTTTGCTATGCGCGTGGAGCGCTGTTGAGCGTGGCTCGACACGGATTCGCGCGACTCGTGGCAGCGCGCCACGCCATCTGGCGGCTGCGACGCTCAGGCTCCCAGCCGAATCACAGCAATGACCACGACCAAACCAACCATCTGTATGTCTCTTCTATCTCTTCACTAAGCTTCTGTTCTCATGTATCACTCCATTCGCCCGCTGGATTTTATTTCGCTTCACGTCTTTCACTTATCAATTTCACTTGCAATGTTTTTGATAAATGTCAAAAAGGTCAAATGTGCCAATGAGTACCTATGTAAAAGGCCTTTGAAAATCCAGTGTTTTTGAACTCTCATTAAATCTCTCATCAATGTTTTCTTTGCGTGCCGCCTGGCATATTAACCCGCTATAACCTGATGTCATGTCCTATTTCTTGTACTTCAGATGTTGCGTTGTAAATTGAAGGACCATTAATAAATGTTATCCCAAAAATGTGTTTTATTTTGCGCTTCGATGTTAATCACCCAAATGTTCGGCAGTTCAATGTTTGTAGTTTGATGTTTAGACGAACTCATTTATGCAACAACGTATTATGCTTTATGTGGTTATCAAATGCAAGTTCATACACAAAACACACCCACACACTCGTACACTACTCGCTATTCATCTGTTAATGGTTATGCAATGAATGTTTTATGTACCTATATATGTGTAGTAAATATTAAACAACGATAAAGAGTTCGGAATTTTATAATTAATATATCATAACATTTAAATTCGAATATAGTTATCAATAATCGAACACGAAAAACCAAATTGTGTTACATAACGCTTCTGTTTAACGACCTTTTCACACTTGACATTTATTGACTTTTTCCACAATAACCTGCATTCATTTATAAATTTTAAAATGACCTACATAGCAATAATATCGATTTCTTAATTATTAAGAGAAATGTTTAGATCTCATTGGTAATTATTTAATATGAAAAACAAAATATTTTATGACATTACTATTTTATAGTACTAAATTGAAATTCAAAAAAATAAGAACAGAGATCTTGTTCGCAATTTCTTATTATTTTAAGTACTTTGTTATTTGTCACAGTTTAAACATGATAGACTTTAATTGTACATTTTAATCTTACACTACGTTGAATTAATATAAAATGATTTTCTCGTACAAAATAATAGAAATTCCTACCAAATAGAATTCATTCACATTCTCCATCAAGAGGCTTCTTAGAGCTTGACAAAATAGAATAGCAATCCAACTTTCTCGGCCAAGGTACTTGCGAGCTTATTGAAATGTTCCCGAATATAGGGCATAATGAATATTTCGGCTACCCAATTCATTACCCTTACACCAGAACGAGCTTACTGCTGAATGGGACTCGAAATTTTCATATTTATTGGATTTTATTATCCTATTCGGGTTATACAGTATCGTGTTCCTGCTTCATGTATGAATAAATTGTTTTTGTTATTGCGATTTTCGTTATTCGTTTTTATGAGTGATATTAATGGAGTGGACTATAAGTGTTTTGATAGATTTACAGTCTCGTTTGCGAATGTGGGTACTGTTAAATGAAAAGTTTTACTTTTACGTTTTTAAGTGCTGCTCTAAACAATAATTGAGATAATTATGCAATAAAGTTATAGCTATATAATTGATTACAAACTAAGTAATTATTATATTCACATATATAAAATTGCAAACTATAAATATTTAGTATTTATGAATATAACTGTGATAAAAACCTAAGGTTATTTTATTGTAAATTTCTAAATGAATTAAGGGGAAGATATAAACTAAAACATATTTAAGTATCATAATTTCTATTACCTGAGACAATAAGTGAATCAGACAAGAAATCATTCGTGGTAATTAACGACCTTTAACAAATATACAAACAGTTTCAGCGATTCCTAGAACGGCCTTATTCGTTTGACAAATGAAGGCTGCGGCAGAGGCGTGAGAATGGTTTATGAGGTCATGCAAAACCTAGAACGGCTTACAAGGGTGAAATAATCCATAGACAATTATTGATTATATGTAGACGTCTATGCTTACCTAGTCCGCAATTATTAATTCTTTTTTATAGGTTAAAGTAACACTTATGATAAACTCGCTTTTCTCTCGCGGCTTCACCTGTTTCATCGCGTTAAAGAATAATAAACCCAAATCACTCTCTAACCTCGTAACTTAAACCTTCCTCGAGAATCAAGCTGCTCATTGGTGGAAACAAAATTGGTGTATGAAAATTGGACCAACAGTTCTTAAGCGTATCGTCAGACAAACTGTATATGTGTAATATTGAAGTAACGCCCAAAGCACGTCTTTTTTAAACAACTGTGTATAAACAGCATATTAATGGTAATATTAACACTCAAGGAACAAGTCTCAGCGATTTGTATGTATAACGTAAACGCGTTACAATAAACTGAATAGCTAATAAAAATCATTTCATTTCAGACGATTGAATCAGACACGGCTTCGCATTCCTATTCTGATTTATAACATCACGGTTAGATCACAAACCGAAGCGACAATCGAAAAGGATTAATGGCCGTCAAACGGGATTCTGAATGCATAATTGTTTGAATTCTAGTCAGAACAATTCACTACACAAAGGCTATTGGTTATTTGCGACAGAAACCTGCGTTATAACATAGATTGGCTCTAACCAATGGTACAAAAATAACTTTATTATTTTCATCACCTCCCTCACATTTATTAGAGCGCCTGAATAACAAGGTTCTTTTTATAACTAAGCTAAACATATAGGTCTCGGGGGTTCTAAAATGTTTATTTTATTATTCTGATCACGTCCAAGCCTCGATCACGTCGAGACTTCGGCGCTCATGATGAAAACATATTACAGAGCTATTTTAGTTGTACCTACGTAAAATATCGGATAATATCAAGATCGATCTAGATTCTAGGCCAAGAATATGTCACATATTTTATTTGTAATATTATAGTAATATTGGGAAATTTGGGCGACTGAGTTGACATTGATTGTTTATTGTATACTTAAACATTTGATAAATCATAGGAAATTATTCCTATGCTTTGATATTATGTATGTATATATATTCATTTAGCTATCTACAAAACCATCATATAACCTGTTTACACGTCATCTGATAATAGAATAAACAACAATATATTAGGCGAAGAAAGTCTATAAACATCCTGAGAAAATCAAAGTATTTTATATTTACATAATCGAAGCGTAGCATATTTATTCACTATAACAGTTACGCCACGCTTTGAAAGCGTGGAACGATCGTAGCAGATTTTCGTAGAGTCATATCACGTAGCAAGCTGCATCGGCTACGACAAAGCTGAAACTCCCTGTCTTTAATCTAGCAAAGTTTATGCCCCAGTTTTATATCTTTAGATCCCCGTTTGAAAATGTTATAGTATGATATTATATCATATAGCTCAAACAGCCGCCCACACATATTTGAAGGCTAGAAATGCATTTTAAGCGCCTACGCGTTGGCTCAGTATGTACAAAGTTTCAACTTACATAAAATAAAGTTTTAAGTTATTATGAGCTCATAAGGTTTAGAGATAATTTGGGACCAATTTATAATAACATTTTAATCGTTATACTCCATTTGTTTATATCAGAAGTGTTATTACACAATTAGATGTTATTGTAAGAATAACGGTCTAAACTCTATCGATTAAAGAATAAAAGATAATCACTAAAATCCTCTTTCTTTCATTGTTACGTAACAAGTTAAGTAAATATTTTTTGTATGTACATATACCTATACTAAAACATTTACATAACAATTAAAGTCTAAACTATCTATCTATTTATACCAATTAAAGCTCTGGTTCAACTTCACTTTGTCCAAAGGTAATAATGACAAAGCAGTTTCAAATAAAAGCTTTTTATAATACATATAATTTGGTGACAAATTTTGCGATCTCATGATGTCAAGGCCACATAAATTCGTATTTGGCGACGCCCAGTACGAGTAAAGTGTAAGGTGAAAGTCGAAAACTTGACATTGATTGCTTCAACAAATTTCTATATTCATATTGTACATAGCTAAAGAGTTTTTTTGTTTGCTTCAACACACTAATATCAGGAATATGCTATATATAAATTTTGTATAGAGACAGTGTGAAACCTGAGAAAGGAAATAGGAAAATCCCACGGTCATCCCACTTTATAAGTAGCTCCCAAGTAAAATTTTCAATATATTTTTAGTATTAAAACATGTGTACCTATACAATTTCAAAGAGGGATATAGAGGCAAAATGTACGTCAGTCTTTAGCCTCCTATCTCCAGATAACAAATCACAACATAATATCGCTCTGTTACAGCTTAAAAGAAAGACAAACAAAGAACCAAAAATAAACCACTTTCGCTCTTACTATATTAGTAAACGTCTATCTAATAGAATATGAATATAAAAAATATTTAAACGATAAAATACAACAATATATAAATATTTTGCTTATAGCGATGAAATGAAAGGTCAGTACTAATACTATTATATATATATTTCGTTTCAACAAATTCACCGAACAATTTTGATTTCCAATTGTGGATCTAAAAAGTTAATTAAGTTCAACAAACAACCCGGCGCTGGCACACGGCGCAAACTCAATGTGCCTGACCTATCTTACATAACCACAATGGATACGAAAATCCCTCCATACAGGGTTTAAACGCATATTAGAAAATATAAGGTTGCCTATGTACGCAGTGGGCTTTGACACAAATAAAGCAGTACCTTTATTCTGAAGTGAATTGTATGCAACAAAACAAACAGTGAAACAGGTTAAACTCACCCGCGTAAGTCCGCATCCTGTAGGAATATCGGGATAAAAAGTTTCCTGTATGTTATTCCAGTTGTCTAGCTGTCTACGTATTAAATTTCATTGCAATCGGTTCAGTAGATTTTGTGTGAAAGAGCAACAAACGCACACACATCCTTACAAACTTTCGAATTTATAATATTAGTAGGACTAGTAGGATAATTGTCGAAGCAAAACCATTGCAATTCAATTTATCTGTGTGAAATTTCTTTACTTTTTTTTATTATTATTAAAGTGGAAAATGTGGGGCAATGAAAACGAGGCGTTTCAATCGCTCGTGTAATGTGAGCCATAGAGTTGTGATTCGGTAGACGCGGCGCCGCCGGTGAACTTCTATATTGACCCGTCTATGTTTAGCTCAAATTCCGTTTACGAGTTTCATCGCCGTTATTGTGAATCGATTTGTTTGATAATTTTATATGATGATGCTTTTTGCATACATTTACAAGTTTTATATGCAACAATGTTTTTATTTAAATGAGAATACTTCATATTATATTCGATACTTTCAATGTATCTATTTGCCCGGCTTCGCCCGTGGTATGTAATACGTGCACATAACACGGTTCATGTATACGGCCTATGTCATTCAGTGAAGTAACAGCTTTCCAATGGTGAAAGAATTTTTGAAATCGCCACAGCAGTTTTTGCGTGGAAACGTTACAAACATACAAAAATACTAAAGTTTCCTCTTTATAATATATGTCCTATTTACCGTTGTCCCGTGGGAATAAGGCATTTCTTTGGGGTAAAAAGTTTTCTACAACACTCGGGTATAACGTAGCCTTCTTTTGGTGAAAGAAATTTCAAAATCGGACCAGTAGTTTCGGAGCCTTTGGAGTACAAACTCACAAACAAAAAACTTTTCGTCTGATTAGCTGTTCGCCCCGGCTTCGCTCGTTGTACATTTAAAGCCAATGTCACTCAGTGAAGATGCAGCTTTCAAATATTAAGTAGTTCAGATAAGCATTAGGTATAGATGTCTTGAAACATTAATTTCTATTTTTTTTCTTATATTTAATTATTATTTAAAATACAAAAGGTGACCTTATCGCTCATGAGCGATCTCTTCCAGGCTGCTTGAGGTAAACGATAAATATAAACTATATAAATGAAAAAAAAATTAACTAGAACGGTTAGACACATTCAGCTTATTATTTTTACGTCTTCTTCAAGGCACGAGGAAGGTTCTTATGGAGACAAAAGCGTTACACGGGTTAAACAAGGGCAGACCACTAGTCACAACAACATTTTAAATGTGAAAGTTTGTTTGTTTGGATGTTTGTCCATCAATCATGCTCAAACTACAGAACGGATTTTGATGAAATTTGGTATACAGACAGAGTACGAGTTGACTTGGGATAGGATTTTTGATCTCGTTTATATCCCTTGGGATAAAACAGGAATCTTGATATCGGAGCGTATTTTTTTAATAATTTGCATATGTTTTTAAGTAAATATTGATAATTTTGGTGGGTCTTGTCATATTAATTGTTTTACATTTTAAACAAATTTTAAATTTAATATCGAGATGCATTGGCCTTTATCAATAAAAAGCGCTTCGGTACGTACGGTATAAAGCCGTAACTTCGTTTCTCTAAAGCTATGTATAGATGGCGCGCAAACAAAAAATGTACAACATTCATACTATTCAACACTAGATGGTGCTGTCTAATTTTTTATTATTTGGCTTATACTTTGGTTTATATGAAAAAATATAGATCTAACTTCTTGTTTTAATTTAAAGTACCAAACAATTTTGTTCAACATTAGTTAAAATACAACATTAATTTTATTGAAATTAGATTATACAGAGCGAATTTTTTTCAATCAATCTCTAAAGGAATCGTAGTCGTAAAGCAGCTAAAAATTATTGAGATATACACAATAAGTATAAGCAAATTAATATTAAGATACGTAGAGTATACACGTTTTATAATTAATCTCCTAATGATAGGATTATTGTAAATAAAATCGCATCGTTTATTTAATGATTATAAACCGAATACACACATTACATGCAGTATAACAATACAGCATCAACCTTTAAAGCTTTTCCGACATTGCCGCCCCTGACACGACCACGCGATCGCGTGCCCCACTCCATCAGGGTTACATGCCTACAGTAAGAGTGCAAGTTAGGTGAGGACTGGTCTTTTTTTGCTATTTAATTCTTTGGATAAGAATAACGGTTATTTTTACGGAAGATTACAATGCTAGGAATCAAAGAAAAAATGCCAACAATGTAATCCATTATACATGATTATGATGTAGATAATTTCAGGCAAAAGAAAGTAAAATAAGGTACATTGATTTATATTGATACATATTTCCAAGGTAAAAGAAATAAATGGATCATCTGATCACCGATACTCGCACTTAAATGAAATAAATTCCATACATTTTAAAATTTCCTGCATTCAGCAAAAAGAGAAATGCTTTTTATGTATTTCGATGAAATGCAGAACACAAGATAATAAAGTTTTCGTGTAGAATTTATTTTAAAGCGAAATATTAATGAGATTTCATGCTATGTTGAAAAATGTTACACGGGTATCTTAAAAAATCAAACCAATGGAGTGGCATTGCAAAATGTTGCGTTTCGTGAATGTTGTGTTTTGTAATTTACGTATCTTAGTACTTTTGGGGTTTTGGATGTGTAAATTTATATTTGAAAATATCATTGAATACTCGTGTCATATTTTCAGATCAAGTTTGGGTAAAAGAAATATAAAAAAAGTCCAAGCGAAGGGTACACAACCCAGGAATGGTTTATTTAAATACTAGGTGCGCCCCGCGGCTTCTCCCGCGTAAGTCTTGTAGAAATCAAGATATTCCTACGGGATGTATCCCGAAGGAATATCGGGATAAACAGTTGCCTATTTGTTATTCCAGTTGTTCAGCTATCTACCTACCAAATTTCATTGCAATCGGTTCTGTAGTTCTTGCGTGAAAGACTAACAAACATCCATATATACATACATCCATTCATACTTACAAACTTTCGCGTTTACTTTGATATTATCACATATTTTATTGAATGATTACTCATTACCAGCTACAATATTAATAACTTTACCAAATGTTATTTTAATCTCAAAACAAAAATGTAATGCCAGTTTTTTTTAAGTTTTAATAAGGAAAATTAAGAAATTACTGATAAAATTAAGAAAATTATCAGTCGGATTTTCGTTTCCTTGTTGAGGAAAATATAAACAGACTTGGTCTAATAAGTTTTTGTCAGATCCCCTACATGTGATACAAACTTTAGAAAACAATATCTTAAATAGAGCGATGAGGCGTGAGAGAGTAAGTAAAATTTATCAATTGCCGTGACCTATATTTAAGCTACTCGTACATTAAGATGAACATTAAAAAGGAACACATATTTAAAGGAGATTCAAGGCCGCTAAGCAATTCTAATGAAATAATTCCGCCCTATCCAGTTGAAGTTTTTAATTGACTTTTCAGATTGGCAGCCGGCCACTTCTTAAGGGTTGCTCGTGTGTTTCAACTCATTGCGATTTAAACTTTCAATACTATTATTACAGAGATTTTAAATTCAAACGAAGTTAAATTAGATAGTGTTTAGATTTCTTACTCCTGTGTTATTTTAATTGATATTATGCCTTAAAATAATTCCATTTTGAACGGACTATATACCAGCAGACAGTGTGTTGCAACTTATCAACCATTCAATTAATAGCCTAGCCTCCTTCTTAATTGTAGCCATTAAACTGACGGCCTGAATAATACTTGTCTTTTTGAGAACCTTAGTATTGATTTCGTTAAATAACTATTTTCTACAAAACAGCTTTTCGACGTCCCTGGGCTGCCGATACTACCAGATTTCCTATCAAACGAATAAAAAACACGCCACTCGATTGAAAACTCACGGAGTTAGCGAGTAACAAAACTAACAAAAAATACAATTGAAATGAGAACTTTCGTTTTTAGAGATCGTCCGTTAACTCGTCATTTTTTTTTAATAACTACATAAACTACACAACATCAGCAATATTTGCGACAAGGTTAAGCGAAAAAGCGCTTCAGAATCCACTTCACTGTCACCAATACGACAGGCGAGTTCAGTCCGCCGGTCCGAGTCCCGGCCCCACTGACAGATTATGTGTCACTGACGTACGAGATTAGACGAAAATTTAGTTCCAACTGGAAATAATGGATTAGCGCTTAATCCCGAATTAACAAGGAAATTTTAATACGCGGTCTTGGTTTTTAGGAAATGTGTTTATGGATAAGGAAATTCTATTTATCTTTTAAACCTTATCAAATGAACTGTTCTATATAACAACTGTCTATGCATTTTGTAAATCAACATCAATTTTGTGTTTAAAACATTTTTTGAACGGGCAAGGTTCTAAATTTGAGAATGCTTTTTTTCTTTGTTACTTGATAACTCCATGGGTTTCTCACGGATTGGCGCGATCCTCATTTAGTCCCATTTTATAATTCGGAGTGATATCTGCCCTGCAGGGACGTCGGTGATCTTTTTTGAAGAAAAAATAATTATGTTTAATATATATTAATTTTGCTTTATGTGTTAAATCAAATAATGATCTTTATGAATGCTTGAATTTAAATAACATCCATTAAATTGCGATTCATTCACTATTTATTAATATTCATAACTTCCCTAATTACATATACACAAGGAGATTTATATCAAAGCTCATTTCATTATTTATTCAGAAATAACCATTAAAAGCATATCACGAGATGTCCTCAATACAAAAGCAGCAGCGAATTTCGGAAGCATCGGACAAAACACGTACGTAATTTTATTTCGTGTTCACAATGTCGCAAAAAATAGAACAGCGGTGAATTAGCCCCCAAAAGCATTCACCTTCCCAGCTTAATTTGTCTGCATGTTGCGAACTCTTTCCAATTAAAATTGTTCAGCAAAAATAATAAATGAGAGGACTGAGCGTAGTTGCGGCTGGTCGGCCATTTATTCGATGAATTAGAGTTGCTTAAATGGGGCGGAGTTGAGTTCTTCATCCAGTCATAAAGGTAAACGAGCAGTCTCATTACTTCTTTCAAAATTTATGTATAATGCGGATCTTTTTCTAACCGATTTCGATAAAGGATGTGGTTATAAATTTAAGTGTATTTTTAACCGACATCAAAAAAAGGACATGGTTCTCAAATTGACTCTATTTTGAGTATGTTACCTGAGAATCTTTTTAGGTGAACCTATTTTGATGAATCTTTTTTTTTATTTGCAAGCTGGTGGCTTCCGTGTGTTCTCATTTAAATTAAATCTTTGACAATTTGACGGCGATTTAAGTGATGTCTTTATATACGAGTACATCTGTTTTACCTGTCGATTTTCTTCATAGACAAGTAGGTGATCAGCCTTCTGTGTTCCACCGGGACTTGAACCCTCGGTTACGCTCACGCGTTAACCACTGTCTCGAGGAGGCGGTCTGAAAGCGGTTATGTTTTTGTCAATATTGTTTATACCAGAGTGTTTTATTACACACCACACGACTCAGCCTTATCTAGCTTTAGACTTTTGGTCATCAGTCATGTGACATCGACGACATTTCTCAGTTTCATATGACAGCTTTAACCTTGCGCACGTATAAAAACATTATCCATCTGGAGATGTCTCATATTACATGTCTTATCGCAGTTCACGTGAAGTTTATATCGATATATGAAGACAGATATGCAAATAAACTAACAGCCTCTAAGGATCTTTCTCTCTCTCTCATTTCTCGCATTTATTTACGTTGTAGCAACATCGGCCATGATACTTTTTATGACATAAGTGGTTAGAGCTTCAAATTGAGTCTTTTCCTTCGTGACGACTGAATGTTTTAATAAAAGTACTAAATTAGGTTAAATCCCGGTAATTTTATAATATATCCTACCTAGCGCTAGGATATTATTATTTTTGTGTAATTGTACTTTATACTTAGTACTGAGAAATTTTACTAGACAAATCGAGTATGAATTAGTCTTAAACAGGGAATTCCAATAGTCTAGGTGATATTACGTAATATTTTTTTTAAAGTTTTCCACAAATTCTCAACAATAGTCACGGGTGCAGTTTCACATACATATAACATATTTGTATTCGCTTCGTTCATTTCTCTGCGAGCACATTTTAATACATCGTATATTGTTAACAAAATTACAACTGCACGTACCTTGGTTCGTGGAAAAGTTCACACTTCGCAGATTACTTGTACGTGTTAAATTTTTAAGAATCTTTTGTGCGAGGAACAAAGAGGAAACAAAAATAACCTCTATAGCGTCAGCACAATTGACGCCCTCTCGGCAGAGGGCGCGTCCGCCTCTCTTGAGGAGGTCAAGATGGAATGGTTGCTCGAGAACCAGTATCGAGTTGTTAGATGTACGTCATTGGCGTGACCACGCATGCCTGGGTAGCTTTGAGGAGTACAGATCGCTTTGAGATACATACAGTTACTTAAATAACCGTCTCCCTAAGTGTCCGACACCATGCGTTTCAATCTCGGATTCTTTTGATGTCACATAAATGTCCTAAACCAGTGGTAGAGCGTGTAATAAAACCAATGGTATGACTGCAAATGGAACAAAAGAACACGTCTGTCGTAGACGAAGGACCGAATATTTCCCCTAAGGACAACCTCAATCAGTGAAACGGATGTGAAATGGATCTAACATTCCTCATGGGAAAGGCATCCGTTTAACTCCTAAATTAGCCAATAAAATAATCGAAATGCCTATTATAAACGCAATAGAAAAACACAGTTTTATACACAAAATTTCGAAGATTCAAGTTAATAATAAGGTTTATAAATGGCATTATTTTACTTCCAATTTTAAAGGTACGCAATTCCTGCGTATTATTTTACTAAATCAGTGACACAAACCTTATCCTACCTTCTATATAGACTTCGTACGTCACGCTTTAATATTTTCTGGAAAAGTTGAAAATCCAAAACATAATTAACAATTTTCGTGCTACGATACAAAAACATTCTTGTGATGTTCTTCTACTACAAAAATAATATAAGGCCAATTTATACAAAATCCGATACAGGGGTCGTGTAGAAATGGTTTTTTGACTCGAAGCGGGATCGAAATAACCATCTTACAAGCCCCGAGGGGTAGCTAGAGTGGCTTGAAATATTTCATGCGGAGCTAATGCCGTCGAGCGATTTGCTTTTTTCTGAGAATTTTTGTTATGTACATCGATATTTTCGTCTGTATTACAAGACAAATCAATGTCATACATCCATTTGGTTATAAATTCAGGCTGGATAAGTGACCTAGGTAAGGTCACTTTATCAGAAAAGAAATTGTACATTTCAAAACTCTCAACACTGGCGTTGTGGGTGCAAATGGGTGACGCTAATCCCACTAACAGTACCTAATAACTAACAGTAACTTAAACGTTCAAAACACGGAGCTCTCTACAATAGATGCAAATGAATACAAACATATTTCTAGATGAACCAATAGACATCAATATAAACGGTACGAAAAACTTAGTCGTGATATAATTTAGAGGTTTTGCCGTTGATGTGAGGATATGAATGAAATAGGTGTAATCTAGGGTACATGTATGAATGAAATAGGTGTAATGTAGGGTACATTACACCTATTGCATTCATACAATATGGAAAATATTTAAGTACATTTAGACTTTACTGGTTGTTCGCCCCGGTTTTACCTGTGGTATATATAAAACCTATGTAACTCAAGTTGCAGCTTTCGAATGGTCAAATCATTTTTGAATTCAGTCCCGTGCTTTTTGCGTGTAAACGTTACAAACATACAAAAAATGCAAAAGTTTCCTTTTTATAATATAAGTGTAGATATTATGCACATAATAATCACAAGTAAAAATTATCTGGTAATTCAAACCAGCAAATATATTGATTAAGTTATATAGCGATTGAAATATACATTATTATACATTTATAATAAATATAGAGATATAAGATACTAAAAATATGCTAGGAATACCTCTCGATATTCTTTGAGGGTATGATTCCCCGTAGCATAATATATTTTATTGCGGCAACTTGCCCGATTCCCATAACATAACTTTCCCATACTATAGATCTGTGTTTATTATTGGTTCAATAACATTTCGCTAATTAGGATTTCTCTTCTTATGTTTGACCTCACATGAGTTCAATCATAGCATATATTATGTACGCCTTTCTTAACATTTTCGTTGTATATTTTACTCAAATGTAACTAATTTAGAAAACAAATGTTTTGAATTTAGAATATAGATTATCCTAAGAATTAATTGGGTCTCTAAGCGATAGTAATACAGCGGGTTTTACTCATGTAGAAAATTGCTATAACTCGAGTACTTTTAGTACTTTCGTTTGTCCTTATTTTATTGAAAATAACGGGAAAAATTCCGTAGTGGATTTGCCTTAATCTTTGTAGGAAAACAAGTTGACAGTATTTCCCCTTAATTAGATCTACGTACAAACTGCCCTGAAGGCTTTGTTCGCACAAATATTATACAAGTTATACCTAAGTGTGCTTGAATTTTCGGGAAACTAGAACAAAGCTTTTCTTAGCCGGTGGATATCAAGAAAATTTCCAGGGCATTAATAAATTCTACTTGAAATATGAGTCTAAGTATCAAGCTATGTTATTTGTTTGGATACTGATGGAATACTCTTTACTAAATATATTTCGACCACAAGTTATTATAACAATTTTCATGTGTAAAATGTGATATTCCATTTTTTTACTAAAATATGTAAAAATTAATTCTCTATCGTATTTACTTATTAATTAATAACATGCAGCATTGACGTAAAATTGTAATAATATTATATCGAGTTATGTTACATCCTTTCTACTCCTTTATTAATCATTTATTGACATATTATAACCCTGCATCTTTATAAGTCAATCAAACCGGAACCAAGCTGTTTCCATACAAATTTACTCAGAAATAAATTCACCAAGCCTTCGCTCATCGGCATTTCGGCGGGCTGGATTAACCAAATTGAGTCACGAATAGCCATTTTATATCCAGTAATGTAGCTAAGGGTGATTGGAATTATGCCTGGAATCTGGAAATTGCCATTGTCAAATACCTTTTTATAACCGCATGCGGAAAAACGAGCGATAAAAGATTTACTTTCATAATTACAGCTAATGTAGGTGCTAATGTATGAAATATTTATGCGTGAATGCGCTAAATTAGCAGCAGAGAGATCGAGAATGTTCCCTACGTTAGCAGGAAATGTTGATACGTGGCTTGGACATCAAATAAAAACAATAAAGCTATAATTTACGTTCTAAAAACATGCATTGTAATAAAACAACTTTCACAAAGGCATATAGTAAGAAATTAAAAACCAAAAATACTACACTTTTTATAACGTCTTATTGTTGGGTTTCAAAATTAAAATGGTAATTCATAAATATCGCATATAATTTTATCTCTAAATCATCAAAACATATCAAACAATATTTATCGCGTCAAATGAACTTTTAACTCCTTAATTATATGAATAATAGAAACAAAGCTTTAGACAAACAAACTAAACAAGGACATTTTTAAATAAATTCATATCCGATACACACCGCAATATATTAATTCATTATAAAAATAAACAGAAGTGGCGCGATTTACAATTTGCAATACATTTTACCACTATATTTATGAGGATGAAGTAAAGCAGGATCATTTGTTCTTGGATGTTTCACATCCACATTTAGTCATAAGGTGATGTCAGTTATAATGTGTGGAGGGCTATATTGCTTCATCATATATAAATATGGTTGCATATTTTATGCAAATTATGAGAAAAAAGATAGCAGTCATAAAGAGGAAAAGATGCTGTAGCTCTTAATTGTATTAAATTATATCTAAGTTTAACCAAAAATGTGCAAATAATCTATACCGAAACCATTTAATTCACTATGACTTTGTTATATTTAATTCCATAGTCAAATCAATACTGTCAAACATAATTATGATGATTGAATTTATATTACTATTTCTATTAAAATTAAAATTAAAAAAAAAAAAATGTTTTCTACAAAAAAGGTCACCAACCTCCTTGGGGGGAAGTACCACTCCAGATTATAAAATGGTACCAAATGACAACTATTGCTTATCACACGTAAAAAGAATCACAATCAGTTAAAGACAGGGTACACGGACACAGTCGAGTTGGTTAATAAACATCAAATACCTTACCTATTAGTTACTAGAAAGGCAATATGTACTTCTATCCCACTAGTTATTTGTCATCTTCCGCCTTCCAGAATGTTCTGTAACTATAATATTACAGTGACTTATGCGCATGATACTTAATAGTATTGTAGTTGTAAAAATTCATTGGAGAAATTGGTGTGATGCAAATAGGTACTTAGTATAGATTTGAATCTAGTGTACAATCATGGCTTGAATAGAAAACTACGAACAATAATTTTTACGTCCGTTTGATTCATCTGTATTATACCATTATCGCGTAGGTAGCTTTACTGGTCATGAAATTCAATACATAGTGGATCTTAACGAGATTGACTCACACAATATTGTTTACGTGACTTCAATGCTAAAAGAAGACTCGTTTATTCGCCTATAGTTTTAGTTCTTTTAAAAACCGGTTTTCCGTCCTGGCTTCAGCCGTGGTACGTGGTGGTTTTTACTTCCCATAAGAACCTTGCTTGTGTCTTAATAAAAACGTTAAAAAAGCATACATTTGGTTCATTTATTTATATTGATGTAACAGCCTAAAATTCCGGTAAATAATCTGTGCCAATCAACCTTAAAAAAATTATTTGGTACCTCTAAAACTTGAAATCTACTAATAAGTACAAACAGAACACGGAAACAATACAAAAGGCGTGATGCTTAACCATTTCACAACTTACACATATATAACGTACACAGCCACACAATATAATTTAATATGAATTCACTAGCTGTGACCCGCGGTTGAAACCGCGTAAGTCCGTATCCCGTAGGAATATCGGTATAAAAAGTGCCTATGTGTTATTTCAGTTGTCCAGCTATCTACGAAGCAAAATAGTATTATTATTCACCAATAGATGTCAGGACAAAAAAACAAGAATAAAACACGAATATGACATTTTCTAAAAAAAATTCCTAGCTAGATCGATTTATCGCCCCCGAAACCCCCTATATACTAAATCTCATGAAAATCGTTGGAGCCGATTCCGAGATTCCAATTATATATATATATATATATATACAAGAATTGCTCGTTTAAAGGTATAAGATAATATAATAAGTCACAATATAATTTAAAATGAAAGACTTCAAACCAATTTATTTTTTAATAATTATTTGTCGTGTATTGTGTTCTGTGTGTGTGTTAAAGTAAATGTTATCAGTATTTTTTTTTTATTTATTATATCACCATTTATATGACCAGAACTACCGTTTATCCTACGTAAATAATCCATACATCTGTACTACAGCTGCTTAACCAAGTGTATATTGTTTCCAGATGCGATGACGGTGGAGGCGGCGCGGCGGCAGGTACAGGAGGGCGCACGGCGTCGCTACGGCTGGCCAACGGCCGGGTCGCGACGCAGTCGGCCGAGCATCTTCCGCACTCGCCGGCTGACTGCGCCTCCGTGCGCATCTCCATGGACAATACCAACACGTGCTGCACGGACTCGCTCGTCACCGCCCTTGACGATGAGACCCTGCTTCTAGGTGAGTCTCGACAAGAGAAAAAGACACCATATTAGCAGGAACTGCTGTATGCTAGGAAGTATAAAGTTTCTAAGTAAACAGTTGCTGTGTTTGCTAAAAGCTTGCAAACTCCTCTGCACGAACACAGTCAATATATACAGCAATATTCATCGAAAAATAAGACTTTATATAGTGCTAATTTACCAATATTTACTTCTAATATGTCCTTAAAAGAATAAACACAAGCTCGCACTCATGTACTTAGCTTCTCTCAAAGAAAAATCCTTAAGTGTATAAAACTTTCACAAGACATTTCACTGGCCCAATAGATAGCAAAGTTTTAGCGAAGAGGCTGCCATATAGAGCTTACATTTTTATTGTTTTTCAACACCTGAAGTCAATTAATGGTTGAAATAAAAAAATTCACCAACGACCACTCTAAACAAAATGGCAACAATTCCCTATCAGAAATTAAAAAAAAACGTCAATCGATTGAAATCCCAAAGAGTTAATGAGAAACAAATCAAAGAACCTCCTTCGCTTTTGGGACGTCAGTTGATGATATGATGAAAGTTTTGACTCATTAATATCAAAGGTACAATAGATAAGCCTCAAATAAGACAGAATGAATAATAAACAGCACACTGAAACATTGTAAATGTTTGACTTTATTCTTCACAATCTTACACCACGATCTCACAAGTTTGCACACGCCTTGTTACATTTGTAACAAGGAACCGCAATATTGACTCACGGAAGTCAAACAAACTCGTCTGATGCAAAACACGAAACATACAGATTTTCTTCTGCATTAGTTCAATGCCCTGACTTTTATCTTCTACATATAGGATAACATTTCGATTAATGTAAACGATTTATTAATTAATAGAAAGGATGAAAAAAAAGCTCTTTACATAAACAATTTTGATATATCTGCTTATGTCATTTAGGATCGATAAGGAAGGAGTTTTTTTAGAAATAATTTAAATTTGAATAATATTGCAGTTATTTTTATTTTCAAAAAACGTCAAAACACTACTCCTTTAGAAAACGACCCTAAGTCACCCAAATCCTAATTATATGATTACCAATCATATTTATAGCAGTATACCCTAAATTAACAAATTTTTGGTATGTCCTAAAATTAAGCTCAATTTAGACATTCAGAGAAAATACATTTATGAAATAAATAGATAAGAGAAATTGTGCGAAACTTCAAAAAATAGTTCAATCCATTGCAGTAGTTACACCGTTTAGAGAAAATCTCTCATATCAAAAGATTACTTGAATCGATAACGGCTTTTGAAATTGAAATCGATGTAGGAAATACTTTAAGCCGATCTACCGTTAAGATCTCTAGGAATCTGATAGCTTTAAAATTATTCCGTCTAAAACTCGCAGACAACTTAAACAGCTGACTTTTCAAACATTATTTAAAGTAAATGAAATATTTAATAGTGAATATTTTTGTTAGATATGCGATATGTGCAGTTAAGCTCGATTTAAATTCCATCCCATGATATAACATCTCAATATAATGTCATTAAAGTAGTAGTTAAAGGCATTTGTGGTGCATGGGGGAGACCAGAGAGGCATTTCGCATCCGCTTCACTGATCGATTCTTTATATTAGTATCCAGCAGGAAGCCAACCGAGGACCGCTCGGGCAAGCAACCATTTTTCGAAGCATAGAAATTCTTTCAGGTATACCATCTGTAAACCCCTCTTTAGACAATGATTGAATGATAACAAGAAAATGAGAGTTGTTGCTAATTGTTGATGTTATTCGTCAGGATCAATATTCCCTATTTATTGAGAACATTATTTTGCTTTTCAATAGAACTATGTGGAATTTTAAGTAAAAATCCAACGTGCATCTTCATTACCGATCCACACATAATATCCATATAACCTTTGACCCACACCTGACACGTGTTCATTATACATAGAATTAATGTCACTTTTTTGTCCACTTAGTTCCTTGGAACTTCGAGCTATTTCTAGACTCCCTGAACTGGTGATTACTGCTCCTATAAAATGTAGCCGTGTTTTATTTTATTCTTTTCTCTTTTTATAACACCGTGAAGAGTCATCGTGTTTCGTAAAGAGACGATTTTATAAGACTCCTTAAATTTAAATAGCAGAATGTTTCAGTGACGCTTCGCTTAACCCTGACCTATTATGTAACAACGTCATTATATATTTTCCACTTGCAACCGCATACTCCTTGTGCTTGAGTAAATATACATAGTACGAGTAAATATACATTTTTAATTTGAAACTAGCGTGATTTTAGATGTGTATCTTTTAAAATAGGGCAGGCCAGATGTGTCAGTTTACTCAGTACTGCTTAATACAGGACTCATTAACGTGTTAATTTAAAAGTGAAAGCATGCTTAGTTACTAATTGGACGAAATCTGAATCATTATTTCAATATATTATTATTTATTCAAATAATTTTGTGAAATAGATAGAAATACCAAAAACCAATACCCACCCCTGGCTTATGTCGACATGCCGATATTAACCCCGAATAAAAGGGAAGTCTCCTATAAGCACGTGTACCTGCAGCATTTTAGCTTAAAGAACTGAATTTCATTTTGCTATAGATAAATAAGGAAACAAATGTTATCTTTCCAGTATGGACCTAGAAGCAGCCGTCGAAATCTTTGTTTTCGATTTTTTCTAATTGAATTGAGTGAAAACAATATTTTCAGTTTTTCCAACCCCTCCCTTTTCTCCCTTAATATTAAAATAGACTTTTTTATCCCGATATAAAACATATCGATTACACTCGTTTTTTCGTCAATCTAGTTCAGATGTAAATTAACATGATAGTAAAACATTCCGTCTTAATGGTTTCTCATCTAGATATTTTTATGCGTTGTTACTTTTCACGTAGTTGTGATAAGTTTATATAGTTGTGCACTATTTATCGTTAAGATAACTACAACATTAAGTACAATATAAACAGTACCATCTAAATTTTCTTCATAAATATTTTTATGCAATCCTCGAAATATATTCACGTTAAAAACTATCAAATTAATACCTAAGAAGCATACATAAAGTACCGTGCGCTATACTAAAAAACGAATAAAATTTACATATGAAATATTTGCCGCATCTAACATAACAAGGAGGCGGGGTGATTTCGCAAAAGTGTCTGTAAAACCCACTGCCTCGTCAATTAGGATGCGGCATTAACATTGTATACGCTTTACAAATTCCCCGGGCCAAATGCCATAAGCCCATTTCCATTTAATAATGAATTTGGTCTGCTATTTACCGACTTATAACTTGTAAGTCTACTCTGTTTCATATAAGATTACGTGGACGCATGATAATAGTAAGCTTACGATATGCCGTCTGAGGTTTTAGTAATATCTTAACAGATTTGATATCACACTGAGTTTCCATGTTGTTCATTGTTGTCTATTAAAAACCTCACAAATATAAAGTAGAAATAGAGCTGCAAATTCAATATTGAATACGATCGAAGAAAAGAAGAGAGGTTTTAAGCGTCACTAAGTATATATTTCACTTAAAATAGTGGATTAACTTCCATTTTATTAACATTTAAAAAAAATAACCAATTTAACGTATAATTTACAAACTCATATTTTATGCAGTAGGTACTCAGAGAACTATGTTTACGTTAGCGTGTGCAATATATTCCATGATAATTATTAACCAGTAGTTAGGTAATGTAAGGTAAACAGTATAATAAATGACAAATTTGATTATTGGTTTGAAGTTCGATTATTTTTTTAAATTCCATTTGTATCGTAATTTCTGATTCTCTTGTTAAAATCTTAAAAATATGGGTAAATCTTAACAGGTATATTGTTTTATTTGACATCAAATCATTCCTATCACGTTTTCCTTTAGAATTATAGTTTTGCGTTAAACCGTAGAAAGTAAATTAAGCTCATGTATTGCGTTTCCTTATAGCTACCGTATTTTAAAAGGTCAAAAGTAAAAAGAGATCTCAGTATTTTGTTTGTCTATTAGTCATTTATGAATCACGGTCATGTGCTCTACCAGATATGAATCAGTTTACGATATTCCCAAACAGTAAGCTCTGCGAATCAATTGATTTATCGTCGATGTGTTTAAAATATGACAAACTTTTTTCGAACATGAATGAATAATACGTTTTTTCAGTAGCCATGTACTTACTACATTGAATATAAATATGTACTTATACTGAACCTAATTAGAGAAAAAGAAAGAAGAAATAAAAACATTTATTTTGACACAGACACAACATATCATAATAGAAAATAACAGCATACAATAAATCAAAAAGAAGAAAATTTTTATTATTCAATCGTTTAAAATTATTGTTAGTTGTTGCTGCTGTTAGGTAATAATATAAAGCTAAATAGCTTGTTTGCACAATATAATCTCAGGAACTGCTGGACCGATTTCAAAAATTCTTTCACCGTTGGATATATATTTGTCAATGAGTGCTATAGGCTATTTACATATGTACCACGGACGAATTAGGGGTGGACTGTTAGTTGTTGATAAAGTGCATTAGTACGATATGTCATTTGCCTTGGCTTAGCTCAGAGCGTATAGATACTGTCAAATAACTTTTAAAATAGTTATATAATATTTTTTTTATTTAACAATGATAAACAAACAATGAAATCATACCCATTTACAATATTATCATAGATATAGATGAGTGAATAATGCATATAGAAAACTTAAGAAAATCTATTCAAAATTTGACACGTGTACAAATACTAATGAGACCTATCTTGTTATATTGTCTAAAATAAAAATATATACTACATTCAAACTAAATTTCTTATATCCTTGCGTGTATCTAATTATTCATATAATCATGCCTTTTTTTAGTGAAACTTTTAGTAAAAGCTCTTCATTTTATTGCTAATTCTGAAGCCACTTTAGGTATATCTATAAATAGTCTTAAAAATTATTGTTTCTTATAAACATACTAATTTAAGTACTATTTGTATAGTTTTACTTTAATGGAATAGGTACTACGTAGTGGTAAAATCCACACTTCTATATTAAAAAGTTACCTCATACCTATAGATAAGTCTACGAGTGCGATTACACTCAATCAATAATTGCCGCGAAAGAAAGATCGAAGAACTGTATATTAATCCTAAATCTTTATTGAATAATTAATAGCATCCACTTTTAATCAGTATGAAATAGCTTCACTCCAACCAATCCGCACTAATTATGTCATTAATAACCGTTGACCTACACCTCCCGAGTGCAACTCGGCACCAGGTCTCGAGACTTATTAAAATTATTTAGATGCTTTCCAACCGTAAAAAGCTGAGAGTCAATCGACGTGCAGTGTAGGTGAAGTCTTATAATTAACGAGTAGAGCACACTCCGGGAATGATTGCATTTGTAAAATATCATTATTGTCTTCATTAATGGAAGCAAACTGATTTGGAGTTGATCTTGTTATTTTAGGTCACAGAGGATAATTGAAACCGTTTGTTTTTGTTCAAATTCGGTTAACGTTTGAAGGTACAATGAAAAGGTAATAATCTATTTTTAATATAAATTTTATTAAACATTTACCGAATGTATATGTTATACCGAATGTGAATGTATAATATATGTGGTTTTTTGTAACCAAAATAGTAGCTATGTTACGGAAAATTAATACTATAATGAAATATCTATTTTCATAATTGGAAACAAATGTTATTAATAGTTTAGAACTTGAAGGTCCATTATATCAATCATACTACTTAGTAGTACTTCAGTTTGCTAAGCGGAATGTTTAGTTTGAAGTCTTTTAAAATATAAAAACTGAATAAATGTATGTTTGTTAGAAATTGTGCCTACTAAAACTATATCAAACATCCTTCTGTTCTCCAATTTATATTTTTTCTTTCTATAAAAATGGAGCGAGCGAAGGGGGAATGATTGTACATCCCACTTTGTATTTCCTTACTTTTCTCGAATCTATACATATGCAGTTGCACTATTGATCTGATGTAACCACAATAAAAAAAAACAATAAAAATAACATTTTAAACTCGAATAGAAAATACAATTATTCATTATCTGAAAGCACCACGACATTAATAAGCATAACAATTAGTCGTAAATACCGCTAATATGCTTCACGGGACAAGTGATAAGCAATTTCGACTGATAATATTAGGACTGCCATTGAGAGAGACACGAAAATATCGGCCGAGATAACTATCGATGCTAATTATAATATTTTTTAAACTATTAATACTAACATAAGATAAAATAACGGTCTAGAAGTCAATGGAAGTTAGATGTCTGTAAAATACTCTGATCAATTGTATAAGATTTCATTTATTGTTGGTGCAAATCCTGTAAAATATAAATGATTCAGTGTTTCAATTAAATGTATTAACCAGGATTAACTGAAACGCGATATCTTACATATTTCAAGGGTTTCTTGTATAAATTATTTGGATTGTTCTATGATAATAATTTGGTAGGTACTTTGAATATAAAATGACATAATTGAGCAATTGATATGGACATAATATATCGGGTCACCGCCCTGCCTAAAATTCATGCTTCCTACCCGTCAAGAAGCGAATCGGATCAGCATGTCTGGTGACATCTTATCTGAAAACAGAGGAGATTCCAAAATCTGAACGACACTCCAACAAAGTAAATGAAACAATCCGAACCAATGACTAGGAACCAGGTAGTAAAGTTAACATTGACCATGATTACGCTAGAAGCGCGTAGCGACAAGGCGCATGGCTCTCCAGTCAGTCGGCAAACGTGCAGTGTACCGCCGCCCACCACTGCGAGCAGACATACCCATGTCTTTCCTGATCGCACATTGAAAGTATAACGTCGCGTGTGCTTGTTATTCAGAAGAAGAGTGCACAAAAATGTTCCGACAAGGATTGCCGCGTGACGTTCGTACATAATTATTTTCAGGGTGTCAAGCTTTTGTGTTGTCCGGAAATTCTAACAATGTGTGAAATCTAAATTCATTGTGGTATACATATTTTTTGTGTTTTAACACCCGATTAATTGATTCGACGTTGTCGCTTTATTTTGTGAATCACGGCGTCGTGGTGCTGTAACTTTTCAGAAATTTGGGTTCAATATCCCCTTATTGAAACGAAGCTACCAAAATAAAACTCATTTTAACTAATGCATCTGTGAAAACTAATAAAATTGTGTATTATGTAATATTATTTAAATAGAAACTACTTTTTGAAATAATAAAAAATTCGTAATAATGTTTAGAAATACTTAAATAAATAAACATAAATAATCTATAGGACAAAACAATCTAATATAAACTAATCTATTTTTAGATACATACTTCCGATAGAGTTTTTTTTTTTTATTTCATAAATATTCGAATTTTAATAATACTTGAACTCAAAATAGAAAAATATAAATCCAATATTATCATTAAGCGTTGCTTTAATTCGTTATCAGTGCAATCAATTAATGCCCTTCCATCATCATCATAAACGTATCAATTATTATTTCATATTACGACATTGAAACTGTTATATCCGCAATTCCTTCATTGGTCTAATCCTACAAAGTATTGTTTACAGCCACTTGGTTCTTGATCACAATATCATTTACCATACGATCACGTGGTCAACGACGATTAATTCATGTTTATTAAACAAATTAACTGTATGAGTGTGATATTGGATACCTAATTGTAGGCCAGATACGACACCTCCATCGCTGTCTTTAATTTTCAAAGGTCGTACGAGATATTTGTATGAGAACACGGGCAGATCATGGTGAATATTTTATGCGCATTGTATCTGGAGCGATTGAATTTTGGGTCAGTGCAAGTGTTAAATGTGAAATGCGTAGGAACGAATGTTTCGTATTTATATTTCAAGAGGCAGTCGGCTGAAAATATGTATAAACATAGAAGTTGGCGTCAGAATGAGATTATGATATTTTAAATTAACCTAATATACTTGAGATATATGTATATAATTTTTAATTTTTGGATTCTAAGTATCAATTGTGGAATTATAAGAATTATCAGACTAGCTTCGCGCGAAGAGAAGAAAATTCTCGAAATTCTACTTCATACTGAAGACAAAAGAAAGCTTGTAGATAATAAATAACATTAAATGGAGAAAATAATAAGATCCGTCGGTAGATAAAAGGACAATTGAGAATTATGGATAGTAATACATTAGAAATGAGTTACTAGAATTAATAAATAAACCCTAATGATTTACATGTAGGTAGAGAAACAGCACAAAAATTTATTCAATAAAATGCATTAAATTTAAGAGAAATAATTAACAACTAATGAATTTATGAAAAGAATCATAATGCGCATTTGAAAATAACATCATATCACAACACGCCTAAATACAAATATATTTGAATACAACTGTTTGCTGAAAACGTTATTCAAAAGAAAGAAAAAGATATCGTGACTGTGTAATTTGTTTTGGAAACATTTAACACCTCTTCGAAGGCCATTTGGTTGCAAAACTAACATCAATCGTCCGCTTAATTCGACTTCCATTTGAACGCAATACAGATTATCTCAGTCATTTTTCATAATAACAACTTGAATTTAGTTTAGGAAGTATCATTAATCAACGTAGGACTATACATTAGTTCTAGGAAGTCCTAGCTTAAAAGTTTAAACAGTCCAAGTGTTTATGGTTACAGATCCAATTTATATTATACAAGATTATTTTATTGTCAATTATATTTGAGTAAGCTGCCCCAAACGAATAATAAATTTGTTATATATGTAATTTTATAAATGCCTCCATTTGCATCAAGTAACTCTTTCCTCATTTCTGATAAATAATTTATCCGTAACTACGTTAAATACGTTTTGATATAAGATTTAAAGAAATGTGTAAATTTTAAATCAATTATCATATATATGCCTATATATCCACAGATGCTAAAATTTTATTTAATATGCTATAGGGTGTTCTCTGCAATTTTATCGATAAATGATACTCGAATGCTTTATTTTTATCCTGCGAAATTAAGCAGAGTTGTAATTGGTAATGCTTCAATAATAAGAATAGTGCTCTTAACTAAAAGGAAAGATATCATAATAGCTATGCATTAAAACACAGATGAACATTCTCAAATTGATTCATGAATAAAGATAATATAAATTAGATTCGTTGCTCGTTGATAATATATTTATACTAGCGGTCCGCTCCGACTTCACATGTGGCGAACATAGGGCCTATAGCATCCAGGGGTCACGTACCTGTCCAATGGGCAAATAATTTTTGAAATCGGTCAGGACATGCGTGATCAAACAAACAAACAATTCAGCTTAATTGAATTATTAGTATAGATAATAAAAATTGATTGAGGTTTTATTTATCTGAAGCGGTTGGAAGTTGGTTGTGACGTTAAGTGCGGTATCAATTTCGATAATATGAGGTTCCGTTTTAATTGGAAAATGAAAAACATAACACTTCAAACCGCGAAAATTATAATTGATTCAAGTTTGTCGCGTTTAATTGTAATAGTTATTGTATCGTTGTGTATTTACTTTAAAGTTATTTTTTTAATACTGCCAAAGTAAGTCCTAAAAAGGAACATATTTTCTACTATTAATATATAATCTACAATTTTTTTTCAATGTCATAGCGGGCAACTGAGCTGGTGGTTCGCCTGATAATAAACGATCACCACGCTGCGCTGCCTGCTTTTAAGGGAATAAGGAAAGGATTAAGCCCGGGGAGGAAAGAAGGAAAAAAACAGGCATATATATATATATACTATGTATACTTTCTGTTGTAATATTAATTAATTGACGTTTAAAATTACTAACGTTTTGTAAAATTCGGCGAAGGAGCTGATGGGCCGACCGACTTCAAGCGCTAGCATGGAAATTTGCAGAAGCGTAAGGTCGATAGCAAGCCTTACGCCCTTACTTATTAAGTATAAAAATATGCCAACAGTAAGACAAATAATACAATAGGGATACATACATTATAATATTAGTAAAACATTTTTAATGTATAACTATAATGAGCGTCCTTCATACACTTTACAAATGTAGTTTCATACAGTTTTTCGCCAGGTTCTGTACTTTTGAATAGCTTTTTGTATGCATTCTTGCAAAGACCTTCACCTTGACAATGAATTATAAATACAGGGATAGCAAACTGCACAAAAACATAGACTCAATGTCGTAGCCGTTTCTTTTAGTCCGGAAATACTGAAATGATTTTTTTTTTACTCTTCTTTTTGTTTTTTTTTTAATCTTCTATAAGGAGGTTACTCAATAAAATGTGATAAGGTGAAAACAGGAATATAGAGAGTCGTTATTAAAATAATGATTAAATGATACATCAAAATTTTAACATGCGTTATTTCTCTAAACTTTATGTAGCCATCTGTATTTAACACTCGAATAAAATCGGTTTGCGTCATTATTATTTCATCTGATAGTTTGTTATGCGGCATATTATCTATAAACAATTACTTTGTATATTAATTTAATTCAATATATTAACCATACAACAAATTAATTGTCCGCGTGGAGTGTATTTATTATATTATAGCTGTTTATTATTATTAGAAACCCGAAGAAATCTATAAGCTTGATATAATTTATATTATATATAAATATATATAAACTAAGCTTTTTATAATATCAAATAATAACAGAAGTATATGCCGAAGGATGATGCCAAATATAGATATAGAACAGTAGGTACTAAGTTTAATATATAATTACACATGAAATAGTTAAATAATATGTATGTAAATATGGAACATCTGATGAATTATAATAAATAAATACGTTCAGTCTTACGTTATTTTAAATAAAATCTAGAATTTAGAAAATCCTTCTTACGTAAATTATCACGATTCATTTATGATTTAAATGTGAATTGCTTACAGTCCAATTATAATAGTTTATGGCGTTAATACTTTTCGCTTAAACTACAATATCAATGTCCGGACTATCAACAGTAATGCAATAAATTTGTCTCACATATCTAAAAACACGAAAAAGTGTATAAAACTTCTCTTCCATGTGAATAATCTTGAAAGCTATACTACGCTGCATTAATTAGATGAATAATACACATTATGTATTGCATATAATGTAAGAATATGAATAGTAATAAAAAATAAACCTATTCTTAGTTGGTGCTTTGTATTCACACTAGAATGTTGTGTTCATTGGAATTACGTGCTCTACTGCGTACAAACTATATTAGTTATTGATTATGGGATATTTTTAAAGTGAAATAACAGTTAATATGTTGAGGCGAACGTTGTTGTGTTTTAAGAAAAATGTTGCTCAGACCGAGGAATACAATTTAAGTAAGTTCTGTTAGCTTTAAACTAGATTTAGAAGTGGTTTTAACATCTTAATATCTCATTAACGTTTGATTTGTTTATTCACATACTAGCTAAGAATAAATACGTTAGATACATATATAGGTAAAACTAATATTTTTAGACACAAATAGAAATTTAACTTATTGTGCAACCTAATTTCGCTCTGCCTTTGCTCAAATTGTAACCGAGTTTATTCGAGTGTTAAACACAATATATACACATGTATATTGGATATGGGTAATAAGTTTGAATTAATCTTTTTTTTCTAGTGTCGTCGCCAATAATTTAAAAGTGAGTATATAAAGAAAAATATTTGTTTAATAGCAATTCGAAATAATGTATAATTTGGTTATCGTAACCAAAATTGTACATTATACTTTAAAAACCGTTATAACCGCCATATTAGACACTCGTTACGGCTACGCTCGAGTTGACACGGGATAAAAAACAAAATAAAATATGGCCCATGACACTCACAGATAACGTGACTTTCTTCCAAAGTAAATAATAAAAATCAGTCAGTAGATTCAGGGATCCCCTTCAACGTCTAAAACTCACAAATTCATAAACTATACCACTTTATAATATTAGTATATATTACAACAAAGCTAGAGATCAAAGCGAAATAGACGATCGTAAAGTAGGAATTTTATGCTGGCATCATCGCGGCGTATTATAGCGCTGTTGTCTTATTTTATTTAGCAATTTAAATAAATTATGAAGACTTCAAGCATTGTCTAATAAGTATGTTATTACCTCTTGTTTTTAATTACTTACTCAAATGAACTGGGCAATATGTACATCACGCATTATCAGTCTCCGTGAAATATTAATTATAACTGTTAATTATTATAATTATTCGTATATATTTAACTGATAAATAAATAACATTAAATGAGCAAGTAAAACAATACATCGTCTGAAGATGTAAGAATTGTTATATTTAGTTTTTAATACAATTAGTATAATCGTATTACGAATAATTTTCCTCCTGTTTATGATTTCATGGTGTAGGTAAATAGAATATTATAAACATATAAAAGTTAAAAAAATAACTTTTATATAACCTAGTCACCTAAAAGTCCTACTCGTTTTTTCAGCCGTACAATCATAAGATTAAATTTCAACATAATTTTTAGAAATCTGTCTTCAACTAGGTTTTTTTTAAACGGGATTTACCTGACACGTCAGTGTAGATAATTATTATGTAGCTCCAAAGATTCTTCAAGAACGAGTTAGAACCACCCGGGGAAGTACATGGATATTTCAAACCTCTTTGTTTAAAACAGTTCTTCATCACTACGTAGTATAAAACAAAGTCGCTTTCTCTGTCCTATTCAATGTTCCTATGTATACTTAAATCTTTAAAACTGGGCAACGGATTTTGATTTTTTTTTTAATATTTACTACTCTGAATTTAGGGCGTGCGAAGCCGCGGGCGAAGGCTAGTTATTTTTAAAGTTTTAAAGTGACTTGCAATGTTAGGCACATCGCATTAACATTTACAATTTAATAATATTGCAACTCTGATTTTCATTGATGAAGGAAAATAAACATACGCTATTTTTAATCAACTACGTTCGCACTCGTATCGTAGCGATATTTTTCACTTTTAAAATGTTGTGAAGAGTCAGCTGTTTCATTGGATACTGAACTAATTATTTATTTATTTACAAGGCTTCATTGAACAAACCCAGATTTTTTAACAAAACAAAAATGTGTGCACACACATGCATGTCGAGTTAACAGAGTTTAAATATCAAGACATTTAAATATCGCTAAGAAGTGAAACATACTTGGATATTGAGACTTTTACAAATAACGTTTTTGTTAACGATTCAACGTTTTTACGGTGTATTTGTGACGCGTCTCACGCAAAAAATAAGAGTGAAACATCTGGCGTTCAAAAAAAAAAAAACTGAAGCGTCGGCAGAGAATGAATTTAAATATTAAAATTTTGTTCATAAAACATCATAGAGAAGAACCAAATGTTAATTTATCCGAATTGCACTGTTTTTATTTACAGTGAGAAGTTTATTGTTTTGTTTTGCGAGAGAATAATATATTATTAAACATTGAGTATTTGGTGATCAAAATATTAACTGCATAGTTACTTCTAAACGAAACGTAATTTGTTAGTAAGTCAACGGACTACGTCAAAATAAGTCAATGGACTTAGTACGTAAAAAATATTTTCTTTTAATGAAATTTACTATTTAATGGGCTCTCTATTATCAATATCTGTTGGTCATTCCCTGTTGTACTTAAAAAAATAAAATATACACGTTTTAATAAATTACTTTAGTACCTATTCTCCTCTGTCTTATCTATATATTAAATATTGTGAGGACTGAGTACAGACGATTTTATTATTATTATGTTTGTCTCCATAATACTCGGGTATCTCCAATAAGGAAAGCATCCGCTCTTTTGGAAGGCTTACGTGGGGAAACAGATCCAACACGCAGAGGCCCTTAATAGAATTATTATTCTGAATATACCTATAGTTTCAGTCTATCTAATTATTTGGAATTTCATATTAGTTTGTAGTAGGTTCGTCTGATGGTAAGGGATTCCCACCGCCCATGACCATTTTCGGGGGTAAGGCCGCTGCAAATACTTTGCCCTTTTTAAGAGATTAAGGGGTAAGTACAGAATTGAGGTTGGGAATAAAGGAATGAAATGGGAAGGGTGAGGAAAAGGATAAAGGCGTCCCGCTCCCTCATGCACTGAACTATCACGTTGATCATCTGTGGGGGCATGGTACGTTTACCGGTGTGAGCTGTTCCAATATTGGGAAATTTTTTGAAAGAATAGAAATTTTCATTTAAAAAAGAATTTCAATGCTATAGCATTTTAGTTTTATAAAACTAAAAAATTAAATGTTCCAATATTTTTTTATATAAATTGTTACAAACAAATATTTCCACTTGATATTAGTATCTAGAGACACAGGAGTAAAATATTACATTTCATATACATATCGTAAAACAAGTGTAACTTACTATGAAACTATTACGAAGAAAATATATAAAGATTATAACATATAAACAATATAAAATACAGCATCACACGTGTGTTTACAAATGTATAAATTTACATTGCAAAGTTTTGATTAGTATCGTCTAGAGACCCTTACGCAAGACTATGTAATAGTACAGACAGACGTTTTGACCTACTTTACATTTAGTTAATTATTGATGTTAGAAATTTTCACACATTATTATAGTTTAACAGAGATACTCCCTACTTAAAAATATAATGAATGCGAAAATAACTCTTGTCTGTCTGTCCCCTTACCGCCTAAATCAGTGAACCGATTTGGATGAAATTTGTTATAGAGATAATTTGAGATCCGTGAAACTACATAGGATAGTGTATTCCTGAAATCCCACGGGAATGGTAACTACACGGGTAAAACCCCGGCACTGTCTATTTTTCTTTTGACAACGTTAGGAAAGCCGCAGGCGAAGGCAAGCATAAAAAAAAATTCTATAGCACACCAATAGTTGTACTATTAATGACTTAATTAATTATAAAACCAATTTAAGTTATTTCTGACATACATACATACAACAACTCACATGTTTAGGTGTGACTGGAATATAAAAACCCAAGAGAAATTTCTCATCAAATTGGGATTCCCAAAAATGAGTAGTCAAATACTTATCCAACCTCGAGCAAAATATAAACTAAACATTCTCATACCAGGATCAATGAAAACAACTTTAACCACAAGAATAACTGTTGTATAAATAATTTATGGACTTATCGCGCATTGCTAATAAATCATATATAAATTATTTTTTAAATTACACTAGCTTTAAGCTATGATAAACACGTATTCGTTGATGATTAAACTGACATATTAAAGGAATGCTATTGCAATTTGTCTTTAATTAAAGTCCGAAGATTAAACACGTAGTTGAATTAATTAATACTGTTTGTAATATTTATATTACATATTCAAGTATACACCGGCTAAAATACTATTATGTATGATTATAATATTTATGTATTCTCAAAATGTTATCGAAAAATATTCAGAATTTAAAACAATTGCTCAAAAAGATAAAATAATACATTTTACCAATTTAGACGTATGCGGTAAAGTATATTTTCTATTTGCCTCAACCGTTGTCCCTGAAGAGCGATCAAGTTTTATTTATATGTATTGTTTAAATATAAATTTAATTAATGGTCTACTGTCGATGCATTTATAATAATAGTGTTTATTGTATATTATTATTTATTCTAGTATCGTGAGAATTGTCGGAGAATTGCTTAAGTTTTTTTAATAATTGTCTTATATAATATATAATTAATTATTCATTAACTGTCTGCCATTAAATATAAAGCGCATATAGCGATAATTGACAGTAATGCGATCATATTATATCATACAATGGTTTTTCCATTAAATTAAATTTCTTACATAATCTGTAGGATTGTTGAATCATATTTCCTAGTACATATTAGTAATAATTTTGACTTGTAATGTATACAAATATTCTGCCAAGAATTTCAAGAATATGATACTAATGCAAACAATGTGCGATTGGTTGTGTAATAGTAAATATTATTCTCAAGGAAGCGATATTGTAAAAATATTGGACTTAGACTTAGGCGACAAAATAAATAACAACACGCTTCCTAAAAAAATAAAGCTGTTTCTGTACGATTTCATAGATTAATTGGTATTAAGTTTCGCATTATGATATTCTTTATTGAAATACGAAACAGAGTTAATACGATAGATTTATAAAATTAAGGAGATGCTATGTCTATAATCTTCGACTTACAGCTACAAGCATTGTCAACATCTAATGTTTTAATACGTATATATGTCTAAATATAAATTATGTTATTTTAACATTTTAGAAATTAAAATTTAGCAAAAACAAAGGTTCTCAATAGAACAGTTTTTTTTTTTGTTTTATTTTAAATAACTCGGTGGTTTTTCAGAGATTCCTTCGTGCTTGTCATTTGGTTTTTTATTATGGTGCCCCTCCCTTTCCGGGACGTCAGTGACCTTTTGTTGTAATAAAAAATGGAGGTTTGTAGATATTATTTACTGAAGCTAAACTGTACCAGTAAATCGTACCATCTACCAGCGCGAAAATTATAACAGCTTAACAGTATGTCATACCAATAATATGGTTTTACTTTTATAACACTTAATTAATCGAAAGCCAGTTGGCGTTAAAGACACATCCAACTAAACAGTTTTTCTTATTCTTTGCAACATCTGTACACTACTTACTTACTAAAATTCCGGCGCTGTTTCGAATACCCAAAACCAAATAAACCATGTTAATTTTATTGTGTTGCAAATAAGCTGACAGTCGTAGCTAATTTCGTCAAGCATTTCGTTCCACGTGACATTTTTGAGATGATATAATTGTCTATTAGCACAATCACTCGAGTTTCACGTAGTAAATAATAATTAGTTGTGTAATTATGAGTATACTGAATTAATCTTGATATTTGAGAGTTGTTATCTAGAAAATTTTTAAACGAAGAAAGTATAAATAACAGCAAAATTGTGTTATGAATCATACAAATTTTAAAACAATGCATAAATCGTGTTACACATAATTAGTTTATCAATCTAACAAAAAAAAAAATTAATTTAAAACTTCGTATTTGAATGTAAAACAAACCTAATCTATAATATAATAATATAAAGCTGAATTGTTTGTTTGTGAACGCGCTTAACTCTGCAACTAGTGGTCCGATTTTAAAACTTCTATTTAAATCAAATTATTTATAATTATAAGATACATGAAAGAATTAAATAAATCAAGAGAAAAATCTGCCTTCGAATATGTAGCTAATAAAAATACAGAGATAAAATAAGTGCCAATAAAAATATGAAAAAAAGTACGTAAAACATGACAGAATATCGTGTATACTAAGAAGGATGTACTAAGGACACGCAATATCTGTATGTTTGTGTGAGTCATTCAAACGAACAAACATGTTAGATTTCCTACCCACATAAATGTTACGTCAAAATGTAATGTTAAAAACGTTTATAAATATTATTTTATGTACTCTAAGATCTATAAATGACCCACGACATCGTCATATCAATGTATTCAATATTCGAAATTTATGTCACTCACATAATTATGATTTAAAAACGTCGTGAGATTAAAATCCAACTTCTCGTATATTGTTAAGGGGAAAAATTGCAAGATTGCACAGATGAATATATGGATATATGTTACTTTTTTACTCGAAAACAGCTTATCTTGTCTGCATGAAATTTTCTGTAAAGATAGTCTGGATTAGCACATAAGTTCCTTTTTATCTAGGTACCACGCGAGTAGCGCCGCGGGTTAAAACTATTTTACAATAAATGTTATATATTTATTGTAGAATAGTTTTCGTTGCCAGGTGATTTAAATAATCAATCAGATTTTGTGTTTATACGTACTATAAACAAAACTTCATTCTATTTTACTATAATGCACATTGAAATTTTAAATCATTTATATATTTTCCGCTTTTCCACACAGAATAGCGAAAACAAGACGAATGATGGCGCCAGTCGACCCATATCTAGGTCTTTTTCCCACATTCGAATTTGTTTTGAAATTGCCGTCTTTTAAATATTTTTATATCAGTTCAACTCACATCTGTGTTCACTAACTATTGAAATAGAAGAGCTTCTAAATCTCTGTTTTGTGGAAATTAATAAACTTACCACGACCCGAGCCTCATTAAAATCTAGTAAAGATAAAATATGCATTAATTATCCCAGTTATACGGAAATGTGGTACAGTATATCAATAACGGTTGACCGATTAGAGCGTGTTTGATTTATGTTTTAATGACAGTTACTTCTATGGGGTTGACATATCAAGACCACGGTCATGCGAGTACCAGCAATCTACTTTATTATAAGTGTAAGTAACTATTGCTTTATGATCTCAATATAGACAAACCCGTGTCGTTTTAATGTGTTTACGCAGCAGACCATGCTGTAAAATGGTACATTTACTATCTAACTGGTGGCTACAATATTTTGAAATAATAATAATAACTTGCCTTTACAAAAATAAATTTTAATTGTTTTTGTATAAAATTCCTGCGTAATGCTACACTTCCTCTTTAGTTTCTGCTAAAGAATATAAAAAGCTGTGTGTTACTCGCCGCCTTTGTGTGATATTTGACAAAGAATCAGAAAACTGTGTAGATGCACTAGGGTTTAGTGGATATATAACGTGTTTTTAAGTGTCAAGCAATATAATGATATATTTAGTTTTCTTTAATGATGCAATGTTTATCTGTTTTATAAATAATACGGTGCCATTTCAATTAAAATTGATAACAAATTACATATACCTATAATTGACACACTATACGTTATTTTATTACGTAAGAAGGTACTCTACAATGTTCCACATGATATAAGTAAAATTCCTGAACTTTCACATTTCTTTATACCCACTATATGTTTTCCTTGTGATTTTTTTTATGTAAATATAAAACATGGATATTGGATATTGTATTTTTACAAGGCAGCGTAGCGCGCTTACGGTATGAGGGGACTGGCAAAGGTCATTTAAATAAGATCACTCCGTGTTTGTAAGGTCGGTATTAAAATAGTACAGTAGCTATGTACTGTCCTTCAATCTTTTGTGCAATGTATGCAGTTTTATACTATGCTAACAACATTAGTACATGAGTATAGTCTAGAACCTAATTATGTTATGGAAAATAAATTCGCGTGTACCGATTAGACTCTAAATCTACTGGATTTTTAAATATATGTTGAAGGTTCTGCTGAATTCTGTTGAGAATACAATCGTTTAACTTTAGTATTAAGTCGCATCGAACAAGCAATTTAATGTTATACAATATAGAGTTTTCGAGAAATGACTATTATAGTAATGAAGAAATCAGAGCTATCAAATTTGGTTCAATAATTTTAAAGGATTCATATTTTTCTTCTTCAAAATAATAATCTTGGGAATTATTTAACTATAAGCTAATAACATAATTACTCATTCATATAAGAATATTTTAATAAATTTACATCACGTGAAGCCGAATAAACAGGTCGATTAAATTAATGCGGAACAAAGTTTTTTAAAGTATAGAAGGCCCTCAGACCAATGGAAAAATAATTACCTATACATATTTCTTTCAAAACGGCAAGCCGACTACTTCTCAGAAATCCTACTAATATTATAAATGCGAAAGTTTGTAAGGATGTGTGAGTTAATTGCTCTTTCAAGCAAAAACTACTGAACCGATTGCAATGAAATTTGGCATTAAATTGGCAAAAATTAGGAAACTTTTTATACCGATATTTTTACGGGATACGGACTTAAGCAGGTGAAACCGCGGGGCGCAGCTAGTTTATTATAATGACATTAATGTTGGATCCCATAGCATGCAATCAGAAATATTCAATCTATTTTTATGTCTTCGTCGGCGATGGAGCTGGTGGGTCGCCTGATGATAAACATTGGCAGAAGCTTATGGTAGTTTGCAGACCTTTCGCATTTACAAATACATTACTGACATTAAATGAGAAGAAATAAATAAAGGATTGACGAGGGCAATAAATGAATGGTCTGGGAAGGGTCAGGAAAAGGATATGGGCCAGATACACAGACGACATTATGTTATTTATTTACATTTAAGGATACATGCGGTTGAGTTTTATTATTAAAATTAACTAATCATAAAGCTACACAACAAAATAAGCATCGCAATTGGAATAACTGAAATCAAGCGTAATAATAAAACAAATTTTACCTTATCAAATCTGATTAGTTATATTGTAGGTAAATATATTGAATTAATAAGAAACATCTGCGTCCGACGACTATACATTGAACGAACTTTCTCATTCCCGAATCTTCCTTGCAAAATTGAGGACTACAGTTTTGAATATATACGATTAAGGTGTGTACGTACGTACACAGTACACATAGTTCACATAATTCAATACTTACAATAATTTTAATAATGCGAAAGTTTATCTGTTTGTAATTTTTTCTCGTCGCAACCGAACGATGATGATTGTCGTGGCTTATGAGAATTTATATTGCTCACGCAAACGAAACCGCGGGAAGAACGCTGGTCGCTTATATGGTTTTTTCTCTTCGAAACCTTTATTTGATAGTCTCCCCTTGTGTTGATAAGACTGAAATAATTGCCGCGATTTTGAGAAAACTCAAAGAAATGGTTTTCGTGATTGCGAATTATAAATTCAGATGCATCTATGAATGCAGAACTGTTTGGTTTATTTCGAATTGTTTATAATTTGAAGCCAAATAGCCTGTACATCACGAATAGGATACTATCATGAATATTTCTATATTCCTACCTTATTTGTGTTGGGTATGGTGGGGTACAACCAATTAAGTGTACGTCGGGATTTTTCGCTTGCCGTTTATATTATAAGTCTTTTGCGTGGTAAGAAACAGAACTCAAGACTGCTGGAATGTCTGAGTTTTTATATTCCAAACCGAACCGCGTGGAGGCGGCACCGCTCGCCACTGCTGCTGATACCCACAGCACGGACTAAACTCCTTGCCAAAGCACCCTTGGTACGAGCAATCCGCATTGTTAATGAAGCGCACGAAAGAACTGACATATTTCATTGTCCCGCGAGTGAATTCGCAAGGGTGTTATTATATTTAAGCTGTTATAGTTAGAAAATATATTTTAGTTAATCATGTATCTAGTATTTAAGTTCGTTAAGTTTGTTGTAAAATTATTATTATTTTTTGTATCACTGTCGCATTGGGCTTGTCCTGTTATGGCAAGTGATTTTTATAAATAAATAAATAAAATTTATTTATTTAACAACTTTTGTAGCACACCAAATTAAAAATGTTTCACATATACATAATAAGCATTTATATTATTAGTGGATAGCTCGCCAAAGCCAAATTAAAATTAGAAATCCGTAAATTTCACATTTTTATATTAGTTTTTTATATTTTGATATAATTCTAAATATTTTATTTTATAAAATGGTTGTAAAGAGTCACATCCTTATTAATTTGTAATTAGGTTCTCCAAATGAAACCCGACCTAATTTGTTGTTGCCAGGGCTTGACAAGGATATGATTAATGATCCTGATAAAACCGCACATAGGTAATTAATGTAAGATACTTTTTGCTCAGGTATGTTTAATTAAACACCTAATGTTTTCTGTTAAATAAACATCCATTAAGTGCAATCTATTTTTATGGATTATATAGTTATTCGAGAAATTAAGTCTTCTGCCGCACTTAAACAAAGAGCTTGTTCAAAAAACAAGACCCTAAATTTGACATGTGTACTATATAATACGCTCATCAGCATACATTCATATAACAATTCATCAGATTAAAGATAGATTATAGAGTAGTACAGTACGTTAGTATAGACTATAGACTATTCAGTTGTATAGAATAAATGAAAACAAATCCAATAATGACAATTTAAATGACTAATTTCCACATCGGAAGTAAATAAAGTTTACTTTCTGTGTTACAAGGTAAAAACAGCAAACAAGGTTTGAATTAATCCGATCCACATTGCTCACGTTTTCTCGATAATGTTATATGAATGCCAGTGTGTAATAATTGCCTATAATTTGCTTAATTTGCATATAAATGAGACTAAACTTCTGGAACTCTTTAAACATTGTGTGATATGGACGGTAATAGTTTAGGTTCTAATGCGTTTAAATGACGTTTTCTTAACAATAATTCTGGAGGAACTGAAGAACTCTTTTAATTTCGTAGACCAAAAATTCTTGAAAGGACTTATTTTAAGAGAAATTATAATGAAGTTATAACAATGTTTAGCTAAAATGTACTAGAGACCTCTTTAAAAAAAACCAAATGTCTTTTCCAAGACATATTTGTAAATTAAACATTATAAGTACGTAATTGTCAAAGATTGTTAGATTGTTAATTTATATTGAAGTGCATTATTATTATTTTAAAGGGAATCCACCAACGACTTACTAACGGAAAAGACCCACGGTTTACAGATTTCAAAGGTCTACGTGATTTAGAAACTACATACACTGGTGCGAGCTAGCCTACATATAAAAACAAGTTTAAATTATACATATTTTCCCCGACACCAAGCCAAAAGCTAGCAGTGTATGAAACCGTATTCATGCCGGTACCTTGAATATTTATAAGTTTCGAGTTTAGTCAGTAGTCTCAGAGTTGTGAGCCTGAATATTTAATAGAATATCAGGCAACAATGCCTGTACGACGACTATAGAATCCATTTTACAAAATCTGTTATAAAGTTACATTGAGATGATAAGGCAGCTTTTTGCGGGATGGAGTTCGGATATTGATCTTGGCCATTGTAAATTTTAATACAAAGCTATTTTAACAATGACGGTATCAAATTTAAGTAACGTTTAGCCAAGGGAAATGTGTATTTGAATATTATAAGGTATTTTTACAAATCTTTCGTTTAATAACAATATATTATCTACATATTACAAAAAATGTGATCTATGAAGCTCTTAATCAATGTAAATGATTTTACGAGCACCTTGATAAGTGATAGGATGAAAAAATAAGTCTTCAATGTTTAGCACATTTAAGAGAGTTTAGAATTTTTCATATTATTCTACTCTTAAGAGTAGGAACGTGTTTATCAGTACCAACATCTGTATTCGATCTGATATCCCAAAACGATTAATTACGATTGAGGTCAATCACCGAAACTGTATTACGTGGGTCAAAATACGGGCCCGTTTCGTCACGAACAAAAAATGTTGAAAGGCCACGGTCAGAAACACAAGGCCAAATTCCCTTTTCATTACATCCGCTTACACGTTAATACTTTTTGCAATACTTGAACGATCTATTGATTATATCTTTTATGCGTTCACGTTTGAAAGTTTAAAAATTGGTCAAGTGCGAGTCATACTCGTGGCACTAACAATGTGACAGAAATAAGCTAAAGGGCAACTAATATAAATATATCACCCATCCGATTTGTGACCGCGCCAGCCGTTGCTTTACCTCGATACTTAGCAATTATTATTTGTTCATATGGCAGCAACTAAAATACGTAATCTCTGAAATTATTAACTGTGTCATTATCACGGTTCATTATATATACTGGTGGCAAACGCACAGACAGACAGAAAGACTCTTAAATAGCGAAGTCAGTAGTAATAGGGTCATCTTTTACCCAATGGGTACGAAACTTGAAGCGGTCTACAGCAAGTGGAGTAATCGGTAAACATGCATAAAAACTATATACATAAGTCTATATATAATTTGATTAAATGACGATCTAAACTTCATTTATTAATTTGCTATTAATGGTAGTTTTGTATATTTCTGTACTATGAATTTATTAAAAAATGCACAATGTTTTATATTTGTATATTAACTGAATGCGTATTTCAATAATAAGATAGTAACGCCTTTAGGGCCTTAAATGATCGATTGATGATTTTTCAAAATGAACCATATTGCAGGTTATTTTAATGCTAAAATTTTCAAACTCAAACTTAAACTCAACCACGTATGTATGACTTCTTTAAGAATTACTTTTGAATCGTCCTAACACAGTTTTAACGTTGACCACCGGTTCGGAAAGCAGTTTCTACAGAGAAAATCCGACAAGAAACTCTGTTGCTCTTTTTAAAATAATAACAATTTAATAAATCAATACCACACATAATATAATACTATACTAGATCAAAACGTAACATGTTATAAGTACTCAATTTGATTTCTTTTACCTACAATCTTCGAGATTGTATCATATATAGCAATTCCCAAAGGACACGTCACTCTGCACGCTGCAGTCACGTGCTTCTATTCAATGCATTTATAATTTGAGATATGCACGCTTTAATGGAATATTCTTATTTAGTTCAAGAAAATACTTAATTTTCTTCTTACCACTCTATATGAGATACCTATTTTACTGGAAGGATGTAGCTTCAAATCAAATCAAATCGATTTTTTTATTTTATTTTTGGTGCCTTATAAATTTAAAATGAGTTAATTTCACAAATAAAATGTTCTACCTCAATACTGGATAATACATGGAATTGCGTGCAGAATTTCAATGCGGAAAGTCATTGATGGTTGAAAAACGGGAAAAATAAAAGAATCTTAATATGCTTTAAGAATAAAATTAAAATATGAATTAGTTCATTGAGAATTGATACTGAGGACTGATAGAGGAAAAGTAGATACTTATTTCTTATATAAATAAAAGCAACACCATTTTAAATAAAAGCTTCAACAATGTCTCACAGATAAAACCAAGTATACAACCCAATCATGAGATAATACCTATGTATTTAAACAATTTATTTATTAATTCAGCTTGGGTGTGTTGTTACATATACGTGGAACTCTCCTGATAAGTTTAAAAAAACCTGTAGTAGGAGAGTTCCCTCTTCCTCAATTGAAAATTACATGTGCTATTTTTTTGTTTATTTTCTTTCGATTAAATGATTTACTGTAATATATGGAGAGAATACATATAAGAGTAAATAAATAAATAAGATAATGTTGGGTCACGTGAAACGTTAAAATTGATAGTGGATATAATATAAAAAGTGTAGTTCTATCTTTTTTAAAATTTAATTTAAAAAACAGTGTGCAAAATTAATTTAAACCGAATTTGTATGAAGAAAATTAGCGTTCATATACAACAGCGATGTGGTCACGAACAAAGTTCGGTCAACCTAAGTCAACTCACCTAAAATATCTCAAGAAAATTATGTTCTGGAACTTTGTATGAACCTAATAATACAGAGCGGCTTTCCTCGGAAAACAAATCACACGCTTAAAACTCTATGAAAAATGTTGATGTGAATAAAAGTAAAATTATATTACTGAATTCATGTACTTAAAATGTTCCTTTTATAAAATTCTTAGCGAAAGATTTAAGAATGGGAGAAAAGAAACTTTTATTTAAATTAACAAATTCGGCTTTTTAAATAAAAAATTAATGTCGTGTGTAACTGTGTGTAATCATACCCAAAAATACATTTTCACAAATCGCAATTAAAAATAGATAACAAGGGACAAGGTCACTACTTTTTTTAAATAATTGGTAGAATTATCTACTAATTATAATAGCTATAAATGGAGATCATCACACGATATATTTTTATTTGAGAAAAAAACAGGAAGGAAAATTCTAACATCCTTAAAAACTTGTTACAAATTTATGTTCTAGATATGTTGACCCATAAAATTAGGAACCCAAAAACATAAATAAAATAAAACAAACATTCAAAGCCAGTGTGTTTAATAACCTCAGAGTGAATCAGTATTGCACCATGATGCAACTGCATCGATCGATCGTTTTTTTTTTAACCTATATTTTACTAGCTGCGCCCCGCGGTTTCACCCGCGTAAGTCCGTATCCCGTAGGAATATCTGGATAAAAAGTAGCCTTTATATTATCATAGTTGTCCAGCTGTCTACATACCAAATTTCATTGCAACCGGTTCAGTAGTTTTTGCGTGAAAGAGCAACAAACACACACACATCCTTACGAACTTCCGCATTTATAATATTAATAGGATAGGAAGTAGGAAGTAGGATAGTCGTTAATCTTTACAATGCAAAAAGACTTATTGCTTTGATATTATAACTAAACTGCCAACAAATTATCAGAACTAGACCAATTTAAAATGGTGTGTAGTAATAAAAAATCATCAAAATCGGTTCACCCAATTTGAAAATTCTGCGGTAAATAACGAAAAAAAAAATGGAATCGAATTGAGTACCTTATACTCGGAGTTCGGATGAAAAATATATGAATTCCACGTTCTGTTGGTAATAATATTAAATCAAACAACAGACATATATGCAATACCAACAATAGAAACTATTTCTAGAACGTTCTAACCTCTGCATATCGAAACAGAGTTCCATGAACCAAAAAGCTCGATTCCTTTAAACACTCGCGGAAACGATAAAACAAAACATTTTATAGCTACCATTAAACACATCTCGATTCGTATTCGTATGTATGGTCGCGATAAAAAGTGTACAAAAAGTGTAGGTACAACAGTAAAAACTTCACAGGGTAGTTGTATAAATGTATAAATAGTTAATGAGACAAATTTGTACATGATTTATAATGTCAACTGAATTTTACAGCATGAAACTAACAGTAATAAATTTTTCATAGACATCCATTTTCGAAGAATAATTATATAATTACTTTTCTAATTAAAAAAAAAAAAAAAAAAAAAAAATTGTGATACCGGATAATATGATGATTCTAGAAAAATTCAACAAGCTCAAAACGAAAAATGCCATAATTACATTACAATATACCTACAGACAGCCGTGGTGACCCAATGGTGACACCTGTGGACCCTAGGCGGAATATATCTGCGCATTATTTACATCATAATTTTTTTTACATTGATCCATTATTTCCTGAGATTAACCGGTTCAAATAAACAAACTCTTCAGCTTCATATTACTGGTATAAAAATACGATCCATTCAATACGAGTAGGTATAAGTCCTATTAAGATTGCGGAATAATAAGAAATGGTAATCAACTTTTCAACAGTTATCAACTTCCGCTATTAACATTGCGTTCTTAGTATATTTTCATTTGTGATTCGCAATTCACATGAACACTGTACGTAAATGTAATGGATAAACAAAATTCCACCTACAACCCAACACTTCAATTGTTCTACGACAATATAATTGAACAATAGCTGGCAACATTGCCTGTCAATTGAAAACATCATTAATTAATAGTTTCTGCCATTACGTGAATTATTCTGACTAATTAATAGTCGATATCAACGTATACGTAAAATAACAAATGGATTTGCAACAACAAAGAGATGAGATAAAACACAAAATGCATCTATTCTTAGAAAGTGTTGCCAACATGAAATAAAATTATAATGTAGTGAGTGATGATATATATTAGTATAAGACACTAATTCTATACTAAACTACCAACCTTAAAACTTATTATATAAGTAAAAGTACTTATTGTGTGTAATCTAATTTTTTGATTTTGAAAATTGTTTTAGGATTTATATTTTGTATGAATACCTACCTATTTTATGAATGACAGGTTAATTGATAAATTGATATTAAAAGTTCGACGACATGAGACATCTGCCAACCCGCAATTGGCCAGCGTGGTGGATTATGGCCTGAACCCTCATAGGACGGCAGTGAATTGTGAAAAAATTGATACAACCGTTCAACAAGGATTTTCTAAAACAAATTGAAAAGTATACGTACTTATAAAGCACAATAAAATCGCTCCTACCGAATAACTATAAGCATAACAATCAAATCATAATAAAAATTATGATAAATCAACCTCAGCCATTGTATACAGATCTAACATTAGGAAATCATAATTAGCCAGCGTCTGGCATTATTACCGCAAACTCTGTGATTACGTACCGACCATTAAAACTACTATCTGCTCCATTAGCCTAGTTAAAACATCATAAACTGACTATTAATGTTTTACGATATTGGCCGAAAGTGGCCGATTAATCTGTACAAAATTACAATAAATTGTTTCATAATAAATGGCGGTCGTACATCATGTACGATACGTGAAATAATACAATTCTGCATAACAAATGGATATATTTTTTTAAATATCCACGTGACTAGCGACGCGGTGTTTCAGACAAACTACGTTTTTAACTTGCTACATAACGTCATTATATACATCATTCATTTATAAGTTTACAAATGAAGACTGAAAACGAATCAAAAAAATTAAATATCGATTTTTTCTTATTACGACAAAGAGATGAAACTCTAAATGAAATTATAGTCGGACCTGGAGAGATGACATCTGGTTATTCATGGCATCAAATGTGATAATATCAGCTGTCATAATGTGGAATTTATCTTTAGCAGCGTGATTGACACCTACGCGAGCTTTATCTAATTCTGCCAAAATATACTCAGTTTCCGTTGCGTGGTTTTATTTTAATATGCAGATAATGATTTTATTCCTAGATTTTACTTTAAAAACATTAGTTAAATCCACCAACAATGAATAGTATCAAATAAAATAAAAATTTACATAGTTCTTTTGAGGTTGCGTGCGCAATTTCAAATGCTTTTATTAATTCTTCGATTTAAACTTTTCAAATTGATGCGTAATTAAGAAATTATGTTAAATAAGCAATTTTACTCATAAAAGCTGCTTTTATATGTGCTTTGTGTGAATTGCCATAAAACAAAACAATTTAAATATTACGAATCTGTCATTCACGGTAATGAAAACATTGGAAGTACGTTCAAATAATGAATGTCAGTGAGCATTGAATGGTAATGATTATGATAACATCCTTCTTATTACATTATTGTTAAACTTATGTGAGTTTGACGTAATTCTTTATGATTGTATCTTATTTCTTTTTATACAATTGCATTACCAACCGCAAAATATTCATCGCCGTCAAGATTTAGAGATAATTCGGTATTATGTCAATCTTAAAATTAAAATAAGAACTCAATATAATGAACCGCATTGATCAAATACGGGTAAGAATGTTTTGTCTAATTGACTCTCCAAGCCATCCCACACCCTTGCATGCTTACTGATATGAAAAATGTGAACATAATAAAAAAAATCAAACGATTTATGCAGTTAAAAATAAAGCTAGGGGTTTTAACCATTGAGACATCATTGTTCTTACAATCTAACACTACTCATACTCATCCAAGTGTACTATATATTAAATGAGGATTGTTTTATAAATCAAAAACATTGAGATTTAGCGCTTTAAGAATATCTACAGTCGTAAGGATTTCAATCGACTTTAAAGCATCGCATATAATATTTCGAAGCATTAATTGTATCACATTAGGGAGTAGGAACTGATGCGTAAACAAGAAGAAGTGAATCGCATCTCTTTTCCCTTGTTATGTAATGGGATATTAAAATTAACAAAAGTAGCCTATTTAATGGAGCGGGGACCAATAAAAATTGCCTCGTAAACCGTGTCGGGTACACGATTAAATTAATTATTCAATACTCGAAGTGGACCTCACTATCCCATGCGATTTTCGATTATCAGGGGATTAAAAACCTTATTGTAATGACAATGCGTTATTATGTATTTGTTGAATGTATGAAGCTGTTATTGTGTAATAAAGAATAACTTTCGTGTAATGAATATAGGATTAATTGATGAGTCTATTCGCGATAGCAGTTTGGTCTTTATGTTCCGTTTTGATCAAGTTTTGTAGTAAAATTAAGTGATCGGAATAAGGTTGAATATAAGTTCGAATTTCTTTAATTGAAACAATATTTTCTATGCCTATACCAAAATTAATTCCTTTTTTATTTAAATATACAATTTATTAAATATTAACTTTAGTTGATTACTTAATTTAAAAAAATAATTACTATTATAACACAACTATAGCGAATTCTGTAAGAACTTTCCTTTTATTCTAATTTCGTCTAAATAAATACCGTAATTATGATTAAATTCGTTCAATAAAACTTAGAATCAAAAGTACCTACAGTTTTAAATACAAATTCCATATTATCTTCATTGAGTAATATTCTGTGAATGAAACCTCTGTTATGTTGTGTAAATGTACATGGGCAATGACAATCGCTTAACTTCAGGCAAACTACCAGCTCAGTCGCCCGCTATTATATACATATAGAAATGATAGTTCTTAATACATACGTTTTAATTATACTGTTATGCCATGCCACACATCAATCATAATTCAGTATGCCATATTAAAGCCATTTCAACCACAATCTTTGGCAGAAACGGCTTGCAAGTACTATTTTCAAGGGGCCTTTTAGAATGCAATTGTATGAAGTAGGTACATTATAAAGTTCAGTGTATAATTTTCGGGGCGCTGGTCCACCCGTGGCGAGCACAACTCACGAGGCAGAGCGAGCTGTCAATCGTTCATTAGTATGTGAGCGCGTCGGACGCGCGCGCCGATACAGCCGACGCGTGCGCAACCACAAACCTAAAACAAAGATGACGTTCTAAATAACTTGACGTTCGCATTACAGTTCCAAAACGTTCAATATGTGCTGTGCGAGAATCACGAATTACCTATTCCACAAACTAAGGAAATACACATGTGGATTGAGCCGCGAAAGTAAGTAGCGTGTGAATCATCCTTAAACGTGATTGTGGAACACTTATTTACAAAACTATCGTTCTATATATAGCTGGACCTTCTAGACGTGTTGAGATCGTTAACAATCCTTGCGCTTTATATTACCGAGTATGAGTATTAACTTCACTTGCAATCACTTGACCCGCCGCAACTTTCTACAAGCGTTTCTAGGAAATAAGCACTTTCATTTAAGGTCGTTATACAAACAATCTTAGTTTATGGTCGGTCGCGTTATCGATATATAATGTTATCTGGTTAATGGGAGTCGTTATATTTTAAGAGAATAGCATAAAACGGCTCCTAATTAGCAGGCTAAATCATTATACAACATTATTCAACGCTGCTCGAGCGATAAGCACAATGTTTTGCATTGTGTATTCGATATTGCGCTCCGAATGCTGTTTTTGTTTATAATACTCGCTGACAATATGCGTGGTCATTACAATTTAGCCCAAAATAAATGCGTCATAATAAAGCTAACATAACGAGGCCATCTTTAAAGCTTTTATTATAAAGAAATGCATTTTACTTTTATTGAATAGCGTACGTCAATGTACATTTAACAAATGTTATTCAGGTTACTATGGTAACGTCATCTTAGAATAGATTTTAACTTTAGTACGCTCGGTACGGTAAACCCGTCTGGTATTTTATTTAAAAAAGCACAAAAAATACACCAAATCCATTCAAAGTTCGCGAGAAGAGTGAAAAACCTAGCACAAAGTTCTCATCGCATTGATAATATTTCAGTATTTTACGTTTTCGTATTTTAAAATTTATTATTGCTAAGATTACCATTCATTTTATAAATACTTTAATGAATTTTTTTTCATAATCTAGATGCAGAAACGTTGTGTATGAATCAAGTAAAATATATGTAGATAAATGTATACTAGTAGTCATAATATAAAACTGAAGTTTTACCGATTAAATCATTCACCATTGGATATTTACATTCAATGTGTGGTATATGTATATAATATGTGCCACGGGCAAAGATTACCAATAATATAGAACATTATTTTCTTCAATAGAAACAACTACCTACAGTCGAGATTGTTACCTATAAGTTACATAATTGGCTAGGGTAAGCGGTATGTATCTAGGCGTATAGCGTTATATAGCGTTGGATATATTAGCTAATGGGATCGTATTTTTATGTCACCTCCACAATTACTGCAAGGAAAGAGGTATTCAAATATAACTTTATTTATTTTCATTACTGTGATTTAGCTGGTAGTATTTACTTAAAACAAATTGTTAATAAACAAAAAGCTAACTTTAAAAAATCCCTATGCTTACTTTATTAACTGTTGATATTTATAAGCTAAAGTTGTTCAAAACAGTCTGACAAAAATCATGTTATTATCTATACCTACGTGACCCAATACCGCCTCCTTGATAAAGTGGTTAACGCGTGAGCGTAGAACCGATGGGTCCTGGGTTCAAATCCCGCTGGGGACGCACAAAAAAATGTCCCGGTCTGGCAGGACACAGAAGGCTGATCACCTACTTGCCCGTAAAGAAAATCGATAAGCGAAACAGATGTACATCATCTGCCCCAAACCCCACTAGGGGACACGGGACATCCCTTACTTACGTGACACAATAACGCTTTTGCATGCTTATAGTTAGATAACATTCTGGTACGAAATAGCAAAATAATTAATCAAATATCTAATGGCTGCAACTGTTATAAATCTCTCGTTTATCATCAAATTAATAGTTATGATTGCATCTCACATTGTAGATTCTTAGACATATGTATTATATCCTCTACTATTCACGGACGTCTGTTTCTAATCTTTGTTTAAAATAACCGCCAATAATACAGATGTAACAGATACATTTCCTGTGTATTATAAATATCAAACAGAACTAAAACAGATGTTGCAAGCTAATTCATTAACCAGTTTTTAGGGTATGCTGGTGATTTCTTAATGGGAAATAATTGTACGAACCAATAACCGAAAATCTTAAAGAAATGTCGTAGACTATAAATATATTTTTAAAACCATTATTTTCAGGTTACATACGTTACGAGATAAACTTGATAACTTATCTAAATTTATACTTTTCATCTTTTACAGTAGACTAAACTAAAAATTCATTTATAATAAAACCACTACTTATAAAACATTGATACATATTATTTTTAAATCAATAAAAAGCATTAAATATCCTAACATCCTATAGAGCTTGTCAGAAAAAAATTTAACACATGATCATAAGGAAACCGTAAAAAAATCAACAGAATGTTTGGTATAACGTAAAACTTTCTTATGATAAATTTTAAAGCAACAAAAACGTTTATTCTTTTATCCGTTTGTTAAAACCCAATATGCCAATGAAAAGAAAAAACTACTAAGGCAAAATTCTATCCAAATATTTAATACCATGTATTTATAATGATGCTGATATAAATACATATGTGTAAAATTACTACAAAATATCCTTAAACAATATTTTATCCCTATATAGTAATTAAATATTGAAGATCTAAATTAATTATTATTAAAAGTACGGTGATACAATAATTGTCCATATTTCGATCAAAAGGTTGATTTAATTGTTTGATCTTCAGACATGTTTTTACATAATACACGAGTCCATATTCTGACTTACAAAGCAATTAAATATGTTCTATTTATTCCGAATGAATATTAATAAAATGAGTCACTTGTTAGTAACGGTTTTTAATTGTAATAAGAGTTATTTTCCTCGTATTACATATCGTTATTAGATAGGTACATTCAAACATGTAAGTCTAAAGTTTTCGCCGAAATAGACTTATAAGATTATAGTGATATGTGCGTAATATATTTCCTTAGATAAATTATTGGCATTATCATTAGGTGGGTTCCTTCAGATGAATAACAACTTCGTGATAGTAGTCAGACTGAATAACAAATGAGGCTCATTAAATCAAAAATGTCAATCAAATAATAGCATGCTCATATCAACAGTATCTTTTCTTTAGGTTCGGAGACTTTTGTATGCTATTTTATTTTCGTCTTTTCTACCACACTAACAAAAAAACAATTTGAGAGAGAAAGAGCTTTTTGACATATTCTTTTGTAATATAAAAAAGTCGGTAAAGTGCAAGGCGGACTTGCGACATTAAGAGTCTCACAAAAAAGAAATCTCCATACATTTTAATTGCCCCACTATCATGTATGATGAGTTTAATTTGATACAGATACGGACGGACTGACAGACGGACAGCGAAGTCTCATTTAGTCGAACTATTCTTTAGGTACGGAACCCTAAAATCAATCACTTTCAAATCTTTCCTCTCTATTATGGCCAGGATTAAGTGTATCAAATTAATATAAATATCAAACAATAAATCAAGAATACATCAATTTTTCTCCTCAATTGACGTCGACCTTGACATGACCAAACATTATCCTTTTGTCTCAATTGGCGGGTAATTGTCGGACGTCTTCAACTCTATTCAGAGACACAATTTGCACTTAACTCTTTGTTAAATTACACCTCGGTTGGGGGGATATGTTATTTATAAACAGCATAATATCAGGGTTAAGTGACGATGTGTCGAGTGTATCGGTATTCGATTCATTGATTGAACGTTGGCGGGAAATGCTCAAGTCATGGCTTATTTTTTTTTAAGTGGTATATTTAATCTTTGTGTTTTAAAAAAGGCGGATCTAAAACTGTCATTAGACAATATAATTAATAACAAAAATATTAAGATTATAGTCGCATGTTCATATTAAGTTTATGGGTAAAATCTTGGAATGGATGCTTAATTTATATTAATAGTTCAAATATAGTCTAGGCAATGTTTATATATTACTTAGCTGTACAGAAAAAACAATTTATGAGTTTTTAATTGAGCGACAACGTCAAATCATTTAAAAAATTCGTGTGATCTTATATCTAATGTACAAATTATTTTTCAGCCAAATCCAAAGCCAAAACTTAGTCAACTAGGATTAGAATTTATAGTACAAATAAAAGAGTAGAGCGTATTTGTATGAAACTAATCTGTGGTGTATATGTCGGTGCTGTCTATGTTTTTGTTAGTCTATGCGATGTCCGCATGAGATGTTTTATTTAACCTGGTTGTAAATAAAAACCAATCATCACGGCTACGTTTAAAGGAAAATTTAAAATTCGAACACCATCCAAAATGCCTAAAGGTAAGTTTATGTTGTACTAATTCTAGAATGCAATATTGAATGAATTTTAACTGGTTTTTTCGTTAATTTAAAAGTTTATATTCCTGCAAATAAATGCTTATTACATAGACCTTTCAAAATCGTTGTATTATGTCGCTGAAAACAACCTGACATCATTCTATCAGTTTCACGTGTTCTTCTTAACATTCAAAAATATTTTTTCACTCTTTTATACTCTACTAGACGCTTGTCCCGGCTTCGAATAGATATCACGATTTTTTTAATCGGGATAAAAAGTATCCTATCACCCAAGTCAGTTCAAACCCTGTCTACCAATAATACCAAATTTCATCAACAACAACAAACTTTCACATTTATAATATTAGTGTGATATTGTAACAAATATTTTAAGCGCTGCTACATGAAACAATATTTATGCTTTTCTTCGATTAAGCACTTTTGTCTTATACAGTTCAGTGTGTACTCTATAGTGAATTCTACATTTCACGTCGGAAAAAAACAAATATGACAAATTGCAATTTATTACGCAAACTGTTAATCAAAATTCTATGAGCGATAGCTATGGAATGTTAACTCTTAGCATTCCTCGTTATTGCATATTTTGCTCTGAGAGGAAAATGCGTTGATAAATCACAATTTTACATGCCTTGTGGCTATTATAACATGACTAATCTGATCCCATTCTGAATGCGTTACGTAATTATTTCAGAAATTTGTAGCGCAAAATTTTTGCAAATATTTGCTTCAATCGATATAACTTTAAATACAGGTACTATTTCTTAACTTCATAAGCAATTGTTTTATAGCTTTTGGTAAATACCCAAATTGCTATCGCAACCCAGATGATACGACACTCTTAAGTAATAGACTTAGTAATAGACTTCAAACGAATAGATTTATATGAAATTCTAACGCCAGTTATTTCTAATATTCGCTAAGTTACTCAAGAATAATTACTGGCTTCAATTTTGTATTTTGCCGCTAGTTTTACGTTTATAGAGATTTCTATATTATGTGCAGAGACTAATTATTAGAATTTTTTAAGATTACACAGGATTATCTCGCTCTTTCCCTTCTGTCAATTGATTTTCTGATCTGTGGAGTACATTAAACGTCGCTGATTTGTCATTCCCATAACGATCACGTGGCCATATCTCGTGACCACAACACATCCTCAGAAACTAATTAGCTTGGACACCACAACGAACGTTATAACATTGTATTTACTTTTAATGATTTATAGATTATCTTCTTAGAGTATAGAACAAATAGTAATGTAGATAGGGTTTTTAAATTGTTCAATAACGTAGCTAATTCATAGTTTTACTTGTCATAAAAGTTGTTTATTCTTCTTTTTCCGATTTCAAGATTTTTATGCAATCGTTTAACTTATCCACCTAACAAGGCTTTTTAAATAATTATTTTTAAATATTGTATCAATTCGAAATTTAAATTAGGTATAAAAATTGGGCCTCAAATATTGGGCTTGGTGTTATAAAATTTATTATTACTTGTAGGTGTTAAAGCCTAAGGTAATCTGTTTCGATACGAAGTGTCATGACAGCAAAAACGCTTTTTATATTTTCAGCGTTTAATTTATGCATAGACACGGATAGATAGCGGTATGGATTTTTAATCCATCAAAACCTTTTGTAACAAACTAAAAATGTAATATTTTGTAACATTGACTTTATTGTATGGCTATTTCATACTTGACTTATAAATCTAATGGAATGAATTACCATTTATCTCATCACACTAATATTATAAATGTGAAAGTTTGTTTGTCCGTCAATCACACTGAAATTACTAATGGATTATAGGTAGTATGAGTAGACTTGGGTGATAGGATATTTGTTATCCCAATTAAATGTTCCGTTGGGATAAAACGCAAATCTATATAATCTATCTTTATTTATTTATTAAGGTTCAGATATTATACAAGTATTATTCAGCTCACCAGTTGCTCCATTGCCATTATCGAATTACATTAAACACTTGTATCAATGAAGTGTCGCTGGCTCATTGTTAATCGTGTTTTATCAGCTGTTATGCCAAGTTCACAGTAGGCATAACTGTCCTAGACAATCAAGTGGTGAAGTATATTCTACATCTATTATGGTTGATTTTCGGTTACACCAATAAAGAGATTAAAGACCGATTAAACTTCCTGATAATACCTGACAAGACACTGACATTGACAGTTTATGTCCGTCATATATGCATTAAAATATCAAAAATATTCTAGAATTATAAAAACTAAAGCTCAATACTCAATTCCTCAATAACGAACTTATAAACCTAACACATTTTTACAATTTTAATTCTAGTTCTATTCTATAGACAGTACCTTTATATACTGACATCCTGTTAGTTATTTAAAAATTTCAGAACGGAACTCAATAAAACATCAATTATTTCCAATCGCTTTATTGATAAAAATAATATCCCATTTAAAAATAAAGAAAAAAATCCGTTCACTCTATATTGTTTCCATTCTAAGAATAACACTTGCAAGTCATTAAATTATTAATGCACGTATTAAAATTGAACGTTGTTTAAAATCTTTTAATAGATTACTATGATTTAGTACATTCTACGTAGATTTAGCGCCATGATCTGTTGATCTCATGTCGTCATCACATTCATCAAGCTTACTCCAGATCACGCGTCTATTCAAGCTTTATTAATTTATATCAAACTTTAACGAACTACGTACGTTTCTAATATGATTCTAAAACTGTTAAACATTTTTAACATGTTCAAGTTAATTCTTAAAAAATATTTAAATATGAATCTTTGTTAAAGCCAATATAATATTATTACAGTTGACTGCATCAATCGATGCGTATTAGTGGCATTTTAATGTTGGTGTTACGATGTATCATTGTACCAAGAATATAAACAAAACTTTAATATTCTTTGCTCATATGTAATCATAATTGTAGTATGTCAAAACTCAATAAAGGTCTTTATTATTGTTTATAACATAAAAATAATAAACTCAAATTTATTAAATTCCTCTTTTATTCTCTAGACTTAATTCTTATTTTCTGGAGCATGTCTTCTATTACTTGTTAGCTAGCTTAGATTCGCATTTATTGTAAAATAAAATTCATTACATATACACCTTTTAAAGCTCCTTGTATACTTCATGTAACTGTACCTACATTTTCTTATCTTGGAGTAATATCAAATGATTATTGTGGGAGTCGAGCACGCTTCGGCACGAATTGGGCCAGCTCGCACCGGGGAAGTACCACACCCCCACAGTAAACCGGCGTGAAATAGTGGCATGCCACTGTGTTTCGTACGGTGAGTGGGGGAGCCGGAGGGCCGTTTCCTTTTCCTCACCCGTCCCAGTCCATTCCTTCTTTCCAGTCGTTAATCCATTCCTTTTCCCTTAGCCCAAAAAAGCGGGCAGCGCATTCGCAGAGGATCTACCTTTGTGAATGTTCATGGGCGGTGGTGATCGCTTACCATCAGGCGAACCACCAGCTCAGTTGCCCGCTATGACATAAAAAAAAAATAAAAAAAAAATTTAAGTGAAGTCCCGTGTCCCCTACTGGGGTATGGGGCAGATGATATACATCTGTTTCACTGATCGATTTTCTTAATGGACAAGTAGGTGATCAGCCTTCTGTGTCCTGCCTGACCGAGACATTTTTTTTTTTATTGTCCCACCGGGAATCGAACCCAGGACCCCTCGGTTCTACGCTCACGCGTTTACCACTGGACCAAGAAGGCGTCTACTACGACTATCAAATGATTTAGTTTTGGATAAATTTTCTATATTTGAATACCGAAATATTCCTGTCCATTGCGCCATTTCAAAAATCGCATTTGCTCCATAAAATCACTGCAATAACATCGAAGCGTTCAGCTTTTCAGCGATTTAATTTTTTTCAACACCGGAACACTTACAGGTATTATGCTTGTGCTGGTATTGTTGTACAAACAGGAAGCATTTTATACTAAACACGGTCGAACTAAACGCACACATTGGAAAGAACAATAACCATTTGCCTTGATTGCCGCTCCTCGGCAGCTATTGTGCCTCTCAATGCCCTTACATAGCGATTGGTTTCGGCTGCATAGCATATGCATATATAGCTATTGTGGAACGGTCATTGAATTCATTCAATCTCGTCTTCGCCGAACTAGATTAATAATTAAACGTTTGCTCGAGTTGCAATAATCCTGTAACGCGATTGATCCTCTCAAGCGCTGGTTGCATTGTATCCTATTTGATAATAGGCTGATGATACAAAGGGCTTGATACTAGTTGTGTTTATCTTAATTAGTTCAAATTACCCAGTAACCTTATTATTAGATGCTCTACTTTATTGCATAGGTTATAGAGGTTCTTTCTTTTTCTGTCTGTAACTCGAATGTCATCTAGAATAAATTTAAATTTATATAATGGTATTTCTTCAACCACGCTATGAATGGATACACAGACGCGTATTGTTCAAGTATGCTTTAAAAAATTATTAATCAATGACCGTAGAATTAATAACTAGACGGAGTCTCTAATTAAATCGAGTCTCCTTGGCGTCAGTGTTATTAAACGTGGAAATTAACTTCATGGTTGGAATCTCGCATTGTTAAATACTTTCCTATACAATGATTTTAAAAATATTAAATTTTTTGTTGCACCTAAGTAAATACAAAACAAAACACTCACACAAAAGACTCGCGTAAACATAAACATATATTTAAACAAACGTTCCTTCTTTCCCCACCTACCAACCAAGAAATTAATTACCGCGGAGGTGCTTCAAATCAAACTATAAACTATATAAAGAAATACGTATTTCCAAAAACAAATATATCATATCAATGACATAATATGGCTTATTATTTCGAGACACATTCAACCAACTGTTACATATTAAATATGAAACCACAGACAATCATTATATGATCTGCATATCGTTGTTTTTATTTTTATCTTAATTCATATTCATAAAGAGCTTTGTCTGTTGCCAAAAAGACGTAATGTATTATGATACCATTAAGCTGGTACTCAGTAATTTTGTCAAGCCGAGTAAATCATGAGTATTTTCTTCTTTTATCATTACTGTCTGACTATCATAATCTTTATACCATTTTCTGAATGTTTTGAGTAATGTATCTTATCTGTCTCTTTTTTGTAATCTTACAATTTTATACGAAGAAATTAAGTCTTCTGAACTTTTGTTTCACCCACACAAAACTTTAAATGATTCTTTATATCCCTTAAATTAAATTAGGTATTGAGTGAGTTCCTTACTACCTTAATAATTGAACTTACTATAAATCATAATTAGCGTAATTTCAAAACAAAGGAACCAAAAGCAATACTTACTTAAAATTCTCTTGTTGCTGTAAATAACCCTCCCAATTATGAAAAAAACTAGAATTGTATAGTTTGTACTAAAATAACAATGCAATTTCGAGAAGTGTATCTCAAATATCGATTCGATTGCAGGCGACGCTGATATGTCGCTGAAACAAGGCAGCGGCACCGGCAAAGTCCATTTCGGTGGCTTGGACGATGTGTCATTGTACGGCACGCCCGTGGAGCCAGCCCCACCAGCCCCAGACGCCAAGCAGGGCTTCCTCAGAAACCAATTGCAGGCGCTCTTCCAACCCACCGACAACAAACTAGCTATGAAGCTCTTCGGCTCAAAGAAGGCGCTGATGAAAGAACGCATCAGGCAGAAGGCGGCTGGCCACTGGGTTATACACCCGTGCAGTAGTTTCAGGTATGTACTTTATTATTTCTTTAAGTAGAACATAAACATGGACTAGATTAGTTCTTACGAGCATTAACTTAATGGAACGTATCAACTTGGCTGTTTTAGAATTTGTTGGAAATATCAATTGAGATGACAATTAAAGTTCCAGTCGTTTTTAACAGTGTAGTCTATTACGGAAAAATATTTTGAACAATTGCCAGAGAGGTGGAGGTGGAAAGTATATTCTGCAAATGAAATACCATAGATATTCGTCACCAAGCCATAGATTACTTCATATATTTTTCAAATGGAGATGTAATAAATTGCAACTATGTACAATTTACGACGCCGGTCGTAACTTCAAATTGGATCTCTTACAGGAAATAAGGCGGAATCGTTGGGATATCTATCAATTTTATGCACGTTTGTGACACGGCCATAAAAATGATGTTATCGCTAATAGATAAATGTTCTTTGATCATTGTACGTTTGGATAATCATCTTTATGTGGAATGTATTTTTATATCATGTATTGTTTTCTATAAGTTAAGTCTTCACTTACTTCACGGGACTTCTCCCGTGTTCCCTACTAGGGTATGGGGCAGATGATATACATCTCTTTCACTGATCGATTTTCTTTATGGACAAGTAGGTGATCAGCCTTCTGTGTCCTGCCAGACCAAGACATTTCTTTTTGTGCGTCCCCATCGGGAATCGAACCCAGGACCCCTCGGTTCTAAGCTCACACGTTAACCACTGTACCAAGGAGGCGGTCAAGTTTTATATAGCTCATATGTTATTCTGCACTAAACTACATCACTGACAAGTATTATCAAAATTCGTTTAGTGGTTTTCGCGTTAAACAAGCTTTTGCGTTTATAACATTTGTATGATACGTAGTTTCTGCGCCTAATCTGCCTCCAGTACTTAAGCCCTTTCGTCCCCTCGCACTAAAGAAAGGTATGGAATAAGAGAACTCTTGTGTTTACGTACTTACTTGTACATTTTGTCTTAGTCGAGTTTAACCGCCGTGGCCGAAATTCCGACATTCTGTAATAGTGAGAAAAGATCTATGGAACGGCCCGGATCCCTGCAATTGGACTGAATTAATTACTACTAACGTAACACTTTAGTATGGTTGTAGTTGCGTAAATGTCTACTAAGAGTTGGTAGTTATTTCGAGCCGCTGGGCTGTAATACGACCCACAATTAATCTAATAAATTGAACTCTAGTGGTACTTTTTTAAATTTGTTATGACATTAATGAGTCAGTAAATGAGTATAAGATGTTCACATTTTTGTTAATTTTCAATGATAATGTCTATACGTAACTTTCTTTGACCTGTAAGTATAATACTGGTATTATTTAATTGTTGAAAAAAGTGTTTTGAATTGCTGGCAAAATAAATTATTAATACGTAAAATATTTCAAAGGGGATTAAGGTATCAAAAGATTCTGATGTCTTCCATACTAATTTGAATTTTGAATCTTTTAGACATATTATAAGTTATAATTTACTGTTTTAGAAATTGCTATTCAAATAGATGATGCTGTATTCTCATGGAGCTAGTAGTGGTGGAGCAAGGTCTACTAAACTTATTACATAACAAATGTTTGCTAGTCTCATTAAATGTATCGCCTTCTACAAAATGCTATGAATACACAATTTTAATTAGGTTTAAGTCCCTTGGAGTTACTTAACCCAGCTAAATAACTTGAGGGTACGTTCTGAGATTCAAGTAAAACAAGAAACTTTATATTTTCCTTGCAAACTCGACGTAAACGTGGAATTAATGTAAATAAATTTTATCCCATGTTTTAATTTTATCTGAAAACTTGTATTTAAACCATTGTCTTCATATTATATCGAGTGAATTCAATATTTTTTTAGGAGGAGAACTTGCAAAACAGTATTGGGTTATTAAATAATGATTAATCTCAATCGAATTTCCACCTCTGACTTCTCCTTTATTCTCTTCTTCTCTTCTCTTCTCCTTTATTTCTCCTTTCTCTAGCTGTTTGGCCCGGTTTTGCCCGTGGTACATAAAGCCTAAGTCGCTCAGTGAAGTTGAAACTTTCTAATGGTGAAAGAATTTGTTGTAAGTGAAAGTGTGCTGTAAACGTAACAAACATACAAACAAAAATACAAAAATAAGTTTCCTCCTTATGATATTAGTGTAAATAACATATAACTATGCTATAGCATACAGGTATTGATAAATATATCTCGTCTTCGAAATAGCCAAGCGTCTATTTCACTATACTTACTTGTTATTTGTTGTATTTTAAATTATTTGTTACGAATAATTTAAAAAAAGGATGCGGTATCTTTTAGATTTAGAGTTTATTTCCCACGAGTGGAATACGTGGAATACTACAGGCATACACCCATAAAAAATCTATTTTGTCGTATATAAAAAATGAGTGCTACTTTTAATTCAATAAACGTATTAAAAAAGCGTTATTCGCGTTCAAACTAAAAACTAAACTAACAAATAACTGTACTCATAAAAACTGTCAATATACCTGAAATTACACAATTTTCATTCGCTTTTATTGGTCAAGCAATATTAAATTAACATTCTTAACCGTCTATAAAGCATGCCCATTACATTGAAAGTTAAATTTAGTTGCAATGAGTTCTATTAACCTAACTTTATCCAGCTTATTTAAAAAGCCATTCAAGACCGCATTTCAGCTTTTTCATACATGAATATACTTAATTACAATATACTAAGGAGTCGTTTTTAATTAAATACTTGTATACTGAAAATTTTCAAAAGCCATAGAGCTAGGATGGTAAAACAATCTTTGTTACTTATTATGATTGCATTGCTCGAAGATATTAGGCAGTTCATTAGATAAATTAACAATACTATACATAAGATATAATTTATACCTTTATAAATAATGTAGTAGTTAAAAATACATTAGGTGAGAATAACAAATAAATGTTTATAATGTGCACTTTATAATGTCATTTAAATAAAAACCAATTGAAAACAATATAACGGAAATGGCGCTGGTATTCGTAAACAATGTTCCACGGAGGAAAACAATGTCGTGGCCAAATGATACATTCTTATTGGATCTTTTTTTTTTAAGTTTTTTCGAGATGCACTGGCTGGTATTTTTAGCTTTTGAATAGAATCTTTTTGGTAATATGATTATTGTTACTTTTTTTATTTTCAAAACACGTTTATCAACTTTTCTACCCACTGTGAAATTTTACACTTTCATTACTTTCGTTGTTTACCAGAAACAAATATTTATTCATATTACATCTTTAATCACATCAATTGAATTATATTACATCTATAATCTACACTAATAAATAAACTATAAGTATAAAGAGTTTATTTGTTTATTAGTTGTACGCGCTAATCTTAGGATAAGGAGGAGGAGACATAGGAGAATACATGTCCTTTGTCCCGGCATTCTCATGGAAGCGAGAACTATGCATGGTGTGCATTGGTCAAATGATATCGTTAGAAATTTTTTGAACTTATAACCTCAGGTTACGCGGTATATCATCATAGTTTGTAATTTCCAAACGTTCACTTATCAAATGGTATCAGCATGGCTTCCGCGATGGAGTCGATTAGACACAGATGTCGGGCAATCGATTGACGACTGTGATTCGATACATTCATTAATGCTGCGCATTGAATTAATGAATCGCATATCGGGATGAGTTGGTAACCTAGTTAGAAATATTTTTTTATTTAAAATCAGTTTCACAACTTCTGGATATGTTTTGTTTAGCTTATATGTTAGTTATGTATAAAAAGTTAAATCAAAAGTGTTGTATAGACTACCGATGATTTTAGGAGTAAAATATGTGTGTGTGTGTGGACTATAATGTGGTGTTTTTATTTTTTATTTTATACGAGCAAGGCCTGTGTGATTTTAAAATAAGAACAGGCAACACAATTACAATATTTAACACATAGACAATAGAAGAGGCGATGACGGAACCAAATGCATATTTAGCAATAAGGTTACTTTTATATAATTGAGTTCGTGAAAGGTCAAGGGTTCGAATACAGAACTGACGAGTGTGCAAAAATCAAATTCATTTTCGAAATTGATCTGCAACATCACTGCTCCAATCGGTATAGCATCGTGATGAAATCGATTTGTTTTAGAACCAAGAAGAAGAAAAATATCTGTCTCTCATTGTTTTAAATACAGTACACACAGAACAGTAGGCTTTCTAAGACTAATCGGCGCACAACCAGGCGCACTGCGCGGTATTGTATATACTTGATATCGGCTTTTCGGGTCCAGACGAGATTAAGTGAATGTATGCGTGGAACTTCCGTGTTACAAGGCGCCCCCTGATCACGCATGCTTCCAAACCGACGACGGCCTATTTATATGAAATTAACTTACTGTTCTGTGACAATGAACTTACCCATATATAAATGATGATGATGATGAAAACTAACAAAGCGTCAAAGCGAATACAACAAATAAAATTTAAGAGTCGTCAAAATCATTCGTAACAAATTAATATCGCAAGAGTTAATAATAAGCAATTTAATACAGAACAAAATTCAATCCTCTGTTTGTATTTTTCTGTCTGAATAACAAAGAATTTTATAATATAAACTGCCATCAATCAGAGTCTATTGCAACTATAAAATCTTTTAAGTATTTTATATAATATAAAATGAAAATAGACAACACAATAAACGATCAATCACAGTTCTTTAGTACTTTATGATCTAGCAGTAAATCGAGGCTAGACTCGACTTTATTTTACTTTACGATAGAAAATTCTCTATTTTCACCTTCATAAAAGAGAATCCGTGTTAGCGGGATTTATGGCTGTCTGCGGTAAATAATTTGAAACTTTTGAACGTGCACTTTTAACCCGAGGTTAACTCTTTTGTTAGAGTGAAATACCTGCGCCTTAATTAAATCCAACAGCACTTTGATCTCGCCTAAAATCTTCAAATGTGAGTGTACTTTTTTAGAAGTGTGAAAATGAGGTTTCGCGTCAGTTGTTTTTTACATTTTTAACAAGATTATGGTGAGATTATTATTCTGTAAACAGTAATTTCATAACTCATAACTTGAAATATCAGACTTATGAACACAAGGTGACCCATGGATAAAAATAATATAACTACTACTACGGACAACAGCTATCCAATTTTGTACAGGAATAGTGGCCACGTTTTAATAAGTGTATGCGGAAAAAACCAAACGATATTTGTGTTTGTGTAGTTTTTCATTGAATTTCATTTTTCATTGAAATTGTTACATCTTATAAATTTACTTGAACTTGAGCTTGGAATTTACTCAAAGTAAAATAATTAACTATTGTTATTTTATAATTAATGCGGGCTTTATCTGAGCGAAAATGCTTTGAACAATACCAGTCTTACAACGGTCTAAACGTCAACGGAAAATATATATTAGAATATCCTAATAATGTTATAAACGCGAAAATTTATAAGTAATAAGTATACGGATGGATGAATGTTTGTTACTCTTGCACGCGAAAACAGCGAAGTATGTGTGTAAAATTTGACAAAGAGATAAATCTGAAATAAAGCATAGGCTACTTTTACCCAGGTGACGCCTTACGATATAGCTAGTTATAAAATAAAATGACTATGTACAACCACAATTTACTTAGCAAATATATGAACAGAGATAAATTCATAAACATGTATAAATAGCAATTAACCAATAGCTTTCATTTTGTAAGTTAAATATTATTTATTATTTTGTTATTGCATTGAGTGAAAATCAGTTAGGATATTGTGTTATTTAATTTAATCTTTCTATATCAAATACGTCCGTACTATTATTGAGACCAATCATAAACTTGTATATTTGTATTCCCACAAATATGTCATGGAGCTAAATGACAAAAATGTGGTTTGCACTTAAAAGAATACAACCAAGATATTAATGGCATTGACATGCCATTAACGACTTTATTATCAGGTGTAAAATCAACATGAAAATATGCAAAAACGAGATTGCAACAAGTAGCAATTAGGTTATCACTAAAACGCTCATCAAAGGCATTGTGGCTTATTGAAGGGACAATAGTGCTGATGGAGCGTACTGTAATCAGTGGACAATGAACGCCGACATACGTTTTTATTTCTCGTGGTTTGTGCTGTGCATTCCGAATAAAACATATGGTTGTTATTGAATGTTTGATTATACAGATTGATTTTACAAAGTAGTGTCTATGAAATCGATACACGTAACATCGATCGCTTTTTACTAATCTTCTATCCCTTTACTTCTTTTTAATTTATGACTCGCACTGTGTCAAATTATTTTAATGGAAAGAAAATACCAAGCATGTTCAACGCAATTAATTCATTAGTCAATGGATATTGTCAAAATTGGACAAATCTTAGTATGGGGATAAGGTAATATTAAAAAGTTTGTGGTATAAAGTAGAAGTTTGTCCAGACCTGATCCCAGTTATACCAAGATACAACCATGTCGCAGAGTAAAGAAGTCAAACTTCATCCCGATCCTTTTCTGATACAATTTAATTTACTTTGGAACATGCAAATTACACATATACACATTAAGATCACAAACACACATCGTTATTTGAATTTATTTTTTCAACCTCCTTCAAAAAAAGGAGGAGCTTACAAACTCGATTGATAAAGCTGGTACCTCTATATATGGTCCTATTTTAATTAAGTCTATTTTTGTTAATTTGAAGGTGGTCTAGTTTTTTGTTAAAAACATTTACAAGTCAAGAATTCTCGAGTTTAATAAAACATTAGAAACCACTACAAATACAGTTATATATTATTACCAAATAAAATGAAAACTGGTTGTGAATGCGGCTTCATGTCAGAACATTTGTAAACATTGACACCGCTTATATAATTCCGGTTAACATTTGAGCGTGTTACAAATCGACGTCTAAATTATTCATTCATTCGTAATGAGAAATTAAATTGAAATCGCCAGTTCATTCAATGACATTCAATGTCCGAACACAGGAAGACATTTATCGAATGTCCAACAAAAACAACCGGTCGTCGCAAATGGACATAAATCTGCGGCCAATGTCAAGGGTCGGAATTACTAGGGCATTAGAAACACTTAGCAGTCAGCTCTGATGCGGTTCTAACCGAAACTCTTCCGTGTTTGCTTGGTGATTGTCGATTTACGGCTTGCAGAGGATAACATGTGTATGACACGTGCACATTATCGACTGGCTTTAGCCCGCGGCTTCGCTTGTGTGTACTTAACGTTTAACAGCAGTTCCTCATACGACATCCCATCCGTTATTAGACTGCCTTCAAAATGCTCCCATAAAAATACATTCTGTGGCATACAAAAACCGTAGAGCTGTACTGTTGTGTGTATGTTACAAATGTGAACTCGATCTATTCAGCTTTTTAACTGCTTCAAACTTTCCCGTAGAGTATCACATAACTAAATTTAATTTCAGTTCAAATAACATGCAGTAATGGTAGTAACTGCAGTAGTGTGTGTATAACCACCAATTTCATATTTCACGCATGTGCCCAATTTTCTGAATCGTTAAACAATCTAGATGAATAATCGATACCAGCTTCGCATTTCGTATCTTTATCGGCTTTGCTTATATTATATGAATAGAATTTTTGAAGCGTTTGATTGATGTACGTAGTCGGGTTCAGAATTTACACTCAATTTGCGATAACATGTTAATAGCCATAAATACATTTCTGATGCTGATTAACGATTTATTCACAAATTATGCATTATAGTGTCAGTTGGTATTTAAACTTATTTGTAACACACAATTTAAATTTGAGGAGTGAGTTGTACATATAAAGTGAGATAAAAATATTAAAGCTCTGTCGTCTGGTAATGACAGTAACGACATGAGAATCCAAGAAAATAAACTGTAATAGACACCAAACAGTACCATCATATATTACAAGAGGTACGAGAGTAGAGGGAGACTGTCAATGTAAATGATATCAAAATTTACAATTAAATCGATTGAGATTTGCTTTAAAATAGGAGAAACATAATCCTACTAATATTATAAACGTTTGTAAGTATGGATGTTTGTTACTTACTATTTGATGCGTATCGTATCTGTATGACATTTGGTACAGAGATAGATTATAGTCTGGATTAGCACATAGGCTACTTTTTACTCGGGTACACACGACGAGAGTCGCGGGTTACAGTTAGTAAATATTAATAATATTAAAGGATATATATTGCTTCCTTCCTTGAATGATTAGTGCTTTTATTTTTTCAAGTAACATTAATATGTAGGTTAGGAAAAACATATGAGTAAGTATTTACGCAATTAATAAAATGGTAAAACTATCTACAATGATGTGATGATATTTTGATCATTTATCTGTTTATAATCAATAAACAGACGAAAAAAGATAACACCAAATGTTCAACTGTAGATGTTCATATATTTTTAAGGAAAGATATTACTCGAAATTCAAAAAAGAACCTATATACATAGTAATTAAAATAAATTTTGTAAAATTTGTAAAATATATATGCTCTAAATGTTGCTTATAACAAAATAAACAATCAACAATCAAATAAAGTTCATTGCCTTTAGTTTGTATCTGATAGATGTTGAAATATATAACACAGAAACATAACGTTCTTCATTTTTATTTTGAACCCGTCCGTATTTATAAGATGCAAGATTTCTCAATCAAGTCGGCATTGCGTAAACACTATTCGCGTCTCCGCTGGATTCTTGTCCCATATTCGCGGTCATGTGATTCATACCAAAGACTCGACGCTAGCGGCTATATCCAAGGTTTTATACTAGCTGACATCGCCGCTTTTTTCAAGTGTTTTTTTTTTATAAACTAGTTTACTTTGCTTTTCCCGCGTAGTCGCAGGAAAGACCTTCCCTCGCATTATCCCGTTCCCTTGGGACATCCGGGATAAAAACTTCCCTAGTTCTAAGCTACCTCTTCACAAATTTTCATCTAAATCGGTTAATCGATAATTTCGTTCTTGAGTTATAAATAGTGTAACTAACACCACTTTATTTTATATAGAGATACTTTTTTAAGCGTTATCTGTTGTCATCCCTAAGTAATATATTTACATCTTGATTAGCTTCACTTCACTTCCTTTCCAGTAGCTTTTAAATGTTAATTCTACAAGATTAGCCACAATATCTATTTCGTAATCAATTCATTTATTTATCCATAAGAATCAAGTAAGTATCTGATAAATACTCATACAAAACTGTTTGTTTTGGTTACAGAAAGATAAATTAGGAAAACGACAAAAAAAAAATTATTATTTAAATGAATTTTAAATTCTATTAAATTGTTGACTTGTATATTAATAAATATAACTTTCAAACACGCTGCTTGCAAGGTCATCATCATAGCAAAGCTATAAATCTAATCGAGATCTCGATATTACTTCCCCGCTCGTAATTATTTTGAATCTAATTAATGAAGTTAATAGTTTCGTTAATTGATGTACAAACTTAAAATTGTCTGATATGATATTACGAATTTAACATATTTCTATTAATTATAGGACTGTTATCTCAGTGAAATACCTGACGTGTTTTAATTCAAAAATAGCAAGACATTGTCTTGTGTGTGTATACGTATAATAGCTATTTTTTAAGTATAAGTATATATATACTTATATAATAAATAGGAACGTAACTATCTATTTGTAACGTTTTTACATCCGAAGCGAATCATTAGATAGGACACATATATTAATTAAATAAATTTTAATGAGATCTAGCTTGAAATGCGCTTTTTGATTCTATCCTACTAATATTATAATAAAAGCAGTGGTGGCTCAGCGGTGAGAACCTCGGTTTTCAAAATCGATAAGTCGGGGTTCAAGACCGGGCGAGCGTGCAGGAAATAAAATGATTTTTCAATTTATCTGCGCATATAGCTGCTTAAAACGGTGAAGGAAAATATCGTGAGGAAATCAGCTTGTCCGAGTCGAATCAAAAAAGTTCGACGACATGTGACATCTGCCAACCCGCACTTGGCCAACGTGGTGGATTATGGGCTGAAACCCTCATAAGAGGCCTGTGTCGCAGCAGTGGGAACATATATGGGCTGATGATGATGACTAATATTATAAATTAAAGTGAAATTTTGTACGAAAATTTCTAAGGATGTGTGTGTGTTTGTAACTCTTTCACGCAAAAACTACTGAACCGATTGCAATGAAATTTCGTACATAGACAACTGGACAACTGGAATTACATATAGTTGCCTATACAGTTCAGATCGGTCTATCTGTCCAGTAGCTATAGCTACGCGTTAATAGATCCTAAAGCTACGAGTAGTGTAGAAATTTATCTTCACGTATTATATAAAAATATATTCTAGAGTTTAAGTATCCCTCACTATAAATCGTTCTTAATATGAGTTCTCGGGAACAATTGCGCGTTTAAATAGGGTACTACATACATATATCTTTAGTTGGCTAGATGTTTACGAGCGGGTCAATTAATTGATTGAAACTATATCTAACTACAAAGTCCATGCCTAGCTTGAGTATAGATGCACTTCTACAATGTCCAATGAACGGTAAATTTTTTATATCAATGTCCTCCTTCAGTTCACCATGTAGTGTGGGAGTCGAGCACGCTTCGGCATGAATTGGGCCAGCTCACGCCGGGGAGGTACCACACCCACATAGATAACTGGCGGGAAATAATAGCATACTGTTGTGTTTCTTACGGTGATTGTGGGAGCCGAATGCCCGTTTACTTTTCCTCACCCTTCTCTGTCCATTTCTTCTTTCCATTCATCCTTTCCTAATCCCTTACCCCTTAAAAGCAGAGGTCTGAGCCTTTGCGAATGTTCATGGGCGGAGAAGCGAGATCCTCCAGCTCAGTTGCCAGCTATGATATAAAAAAATAAATAAAAAACTATAAGTGATTACAGTTACTACATTCATTATTGTTTAATAAACTTATAAACTCCTTAAAATATGAGATTTATTAATTGATCTTAATTTAAGAAACGCTTGTAACAATAGTATCATTTCTGATATGACTAAGTATTTTAGATATGATTCTGTAAAGTCGGAGCTTTCTATTGGTAAAAGAATTTTTAAATCGGTCGAGTAGTTATATAACCAACAAACAATCAAATCTTTCTTCCTTATAATTTTGAATAAGCAACATTTTCTGCGCATTGCATAATTCTCAAAACATTCCAAATTCAAATTTTACTTGCACTGGTTCCTGACATAATTTTCCTCAATACCATAAAAAATCATGTTGTTTTGTTAACATTAAATCTAGCACGAAACTCTCGTACTTATTAAACATAGACTGAGCAATATCGGCGAAAGTCACCCATGTAATATGAAAACGTAAAGTTCAAGTAGCGTTATACCAGTTATACGTATGCTTCGGATTGAATATTGTACGAGCCTTTTATATTGACTTTCCTTGCCTTTGCGAACTGTTGTACCTCGTGGGTATATCCGTTGTCAGTTTGCTTTGCCAGTTTAGTATTAGCTATGTAGAAAAAAAGAAACTTGCGGTTAAAAATATAAGGATAATATAATATGTTTTAATATATTTTTTGTGCTATGGCAGATTTGCATGATACATAGGGATGTGATGATGTACCTACGTTACCAAGGAATCTGATTGTAAGTTTTGTATTTTGACACATTTTCTCTTGGAATAGTAAATATTCGATTTAAAGAAAACGCAAGCTGCTAATACAATATGCATACTTTTTTACAATAACATTTCCCCTATTGTCGAATAGTTTAAATTAGGTATCTCTTCGTACCTGTAATATATGTTATAAGGGTGTAATACGCAAGTTGATATAACATAAGGCGTAAAACAAAAATCAAATTTATACAAACAATGTTGTATCTAGACGATACATATTGTCCCATACCTAATGTAGTGAACCGGGAAAGTTTTAATTAAATACACGAATGTAGTTTCTAAGCAGTTTGTTGAGGATCGTTCGAGATGAGTATTTTTTGTGTCTCGATTGTTCTTGATAACTATATTATTACACATATCCAATGATAGTCTTTCAGTTACAATATACGACACTTAACCAATGGTTTCGCTCTAATTGTACATATTATATAATCTTTTATCTACATACATTGTGTGTTTCGTAACGACGTAAGAATAAAACTTTTAGTCAAAACGTAAAGAAATGGTCGTAATTAATCTGTCTCATCTCATTACTAATATTATTAAATTTACTTCACATATGTATATAGTGGTCCGTCAGAAGCTTACAAAGAAATTTGCAACATTTATCGTTACGACAACGGTTATAAGCGTTTATAATTAATCTCAAAATAAGGTATTGAAAATAATTAAGAAGTGTATTATTTTTATTTTAATAAAGAATACATCAACATACATTAAACAAATAGCCTTAATAAGATAAAATCATATTTTTATAGATACATTTGTTAGCACCTAACAATTTTCCCATAGTGCTATAATAGAGTTTTTTTTTAGGAAATCGTGTATTATACTTGCTTTGATGATACGTTAGTAACCCTTTTATCGTATTCCCTTCAGGTTTCACGTCTTGTGTAGCTTCAGCGAATATTCAAAAAGACTCATGAATAAAATAATTTCAATTTAACCTACATTCGCCAACGTTTCTCGTTTTAATAAATATTTAAAATTGTTAAAAGCCACTACAGCGGCAGGTACTCATAAAATATCTACTAAGCGAATTATAAAGAATATATTTATATCAATGCTAAAATAACACTGAAATTCTTATTTTTTATGCATGATTTATATGTACTTTATAGCAAAAATAGTTAACGCATCGTTGATCACATCATAAGTCGGGTCACCGCGTGCGAACTGTGTTGAAATGAGAAATATATTTTTTAGTCTCTAATAATAATTTTTCAAGAGAAGCATCTCTAACTATATTCGTTGGTAAAAAATTTTGTGAAAGTTTTTCGGACATTTATATTATTTATTTTTAAGGACATAATTTTGTTAAAGTTAGACATTAAAGTCGCTGGTCTTGGGATAAATTTAAACGAATTAAGTATAGCTTAAGTTTCTGCTTTGATAAGGATTCAACATTATAATTTCATAAATTCTTTTTGAAAGTTAACAATCATGTATAGTAGGTACTAAAGAATTACATCTCTTAGTTTTATGATATTAGTACAGCTTATCAAATAGTTACTGCGTTAGTATTGGTAATATTTAATAGACTGTGATGTATAGAAATAGATTTAATATGATAAGGTTATTTCTTGTAATAATTTTCTATAAGTTTTGCCCGGTTAATCACATTTGCACAAATATAAAAACCTACATTTGTTAAACGACTAATTTAAATGTTTTTTTTTACTACATGAGGGCGAACATTGGTTCATTGTACAAGTGGCCCAGGTATATACTTAGTCTGGCCATAAATACTGTTACACTTAATTATAAAAAAATATTACATTTGAATTTCGAATCT
>NC_052115.1:5405611-5418602 GCF_012273895.1 Zerene cesonia | reverse complement strand
AGTAATAAATGTTATTTGCAGTTAACAATTTTCTTTTTTCTTTATTACAATATTTATGGCAAGACTAGGTATAAAATGTTTACTATAGACGCGTGATTTTCAACAGTATAAAAAAACTCTTTACGTGCTGTTTTGAACAGCATTTATTAACTAACACGGAAATGTTGTCCAGATCCTGCAATTATTGTGATTCGATATAAAAACTTTAGGCAATATAGTTTTTGTAACATAGGTTATTAGTTTTATAAAATTGTTGCATTTATTTTATAAAAAGTTTGCAGTTTACAAAATTTTAAAATATTTTCTCGAAATATAAACCAAACTGGGACCTATCTTTGGATTTACTAAACAAAACTTATAAATATTCGATATGTATTGAAGAATAATGTACGCTAAATGTTTGTTTGTTTATCCTAATGGAATTTTTGTTTTTAAAATATGAGATAATTGAACCACGATTTGTTTGGCTAAATCAAAACTATTAAAAGAATACATCATAACCGTGAAGTTAAACCAATTTCTGCATCTAGCGTGACTCAATTAATTTACACACTGATTTTGTTTTTCCCATAATTGGCGTGTTACGCACAAATTCGAGGTTTCTAATTAACCATATGAAAAGCGTCGTTATACGTTTAATATGTCCATAATTCGCGTGGCCATTGTTAAATCATGATATCGAACCGCTAACTCCATTGTGTTCGGGATAAACAACAAGGTCACATGAATAATACGATAATAATGGTGTGCAGCGCTTTTTAAAGTATCATTATTGATTGTACAGTCAAAATTGTTATAATAACGTACTCTAATAATAAGCTGAAAGGTTGGTGTTTGGCATATTGATATTGCAATTTGGTGTGTAATAGACTGAATGAATGAAAAGTGATACAAATAAATTGTTTTTACATTTTTTTTATAACTGTATACAGGAATACTCAATTTGCACGAATTTTAAACTCACGACTCTGTATCTGAGTTCTATTCACTATATTATGGTTTTCATTAGAAATCGTATTATATGTGATTTACATAAATATTTAAGTTCATTAAAACACATCTTATTTATATACTGCATAATGTTTCATGATGATTAGGTGTCTAAATTTTTCTTAGCATGAGTATTTTTTGTTGCATGTAAAAGTTTTCCGACATTTAAGTATTCCAAGCTTAATAGTAAAAAATTTTGCGGCAACTTGACTATATCGTACATTTAAATTGAAACAAAAGAAAACAACAGACCAGCAGGAACAATGCACATAATAAAAATATACAAAATGAATTGTCATTGTATAGAAATGAATATTAGGCTGTATTTTGTAACATAAACCTCAATTTAATGTTTTTTGTGTAGCGTTTAACTAGATAACCTTCTAATGTGCGTAATTGTTACTTGTTATAGGTATATGATATGATGTTCATGATTTTTATTACATACAAGCTTTTGCTCGCGGTTTCGTATACATGTAAAATCGTAGTAGTTTTATAGATGTCATTATATAAACTTTCCTCTTTAATCACTCTATCTATTAAAAAAAACCCATCAGAATCCGTTGCGTAGTTTTAAAGATTTAAGCTTTATAAGATTTATAAGGACATAGGGACACAGAAAACAACTTTGTTTTATACTACGTAGTGATACAATTATTTAAAATATTTTGCAAATATACAATATAGTGATAAATATAATATATAAGGCGACCACATCGCTTATCAGCGATCTCTTGCGGGCCGCAAATATTATTGTAATTAAAAATGTACATTGCAGTATTTAGAAAATTACATCACATTGCTTTTTATCCAATTTATTTATGATAATTGAAATATTTTTTATCTAAAATCACAATGTTTTAAGATTGAACTGTTCTAAAAATGTCTGTCGGCTAAAAAATAAGAATTTAATTTATATTTAATTCGGAAGTGTTTTATCAAGAGTTTCGTGGCTGCTTCAATTTTCTCTTATCGCCAACAAAAATGGCTTGAACGTGATCTGATGCGCCTTATTGTAATTTCGTATATAAAATATAACGATTATTTTAATAATGGACTTTTTATTTATTTTAATCTTCTTTTAAGAAATAAGGTTCGCAAATCAACGCTTTTTAAAAATACATTGATTGAAGTGAGCCTGAAAAGAGATGTGTCTATTTTGTAAATAATTTCGTTGTTCATTTGCTATATAAATAAAAAATTAGAAACAATCAATCTATATACTTATATTATAAAGCTGAAGAGTTTGTTTGTTTGTTTGAACGCTACTACTAACTATTACTATATACTATAACTAATTTCAGGAACAACTGGTCCGATTTGAAATTTCTTTCAGCGTCAGATAGCCTCAGCATATATTGAGGAAGGCTATAGGCTGTTATGTACCATGGGCGAAACCGGGGTGAACCGTTAGTAATTATATAAATAGTGAGTAGCTTTTTGATAAAAGGCGATATTCAATAATATTTTGTAATTTAGGTGAAAATTACTTCCACTACTTCGATTATTAAAGCGATCCACGAGAACAAATATAACGAATTTTTCAAATATGTGTATTAAAATAATATGTATCGCCTTAGAAATATCTCAATATCTTCCTTAAAATACATATCCACGTTGTAACGACACTAAATAAATCGCAATAAATCCTCGGTCATTCACTGTGTACTTCCGTTATATGCCTAACGCTTTACGCTAATCAAAAAAGTATAGAATTATTTATTTTCCACATAAACCCGGATGCTTTTTACATTGAAATGAACCTCGTACGTTAATTTGTTAAATCGCAATAACTACTGTGTCACGACAAACGTGACAATCTTTCTTCATTGTTACATATTTGAAAAAAATAACATTTTAACACAAAGTTTTGTTTTCTAATAATTATCATTTCAGAATAGTTACATATATTAAGGGCTTGGTATGCAGATTTAGGACCGATAACAAAATCACATAAAACTTTGAATATAATATACTATCGGTAATTTAATATTGCTAGTGTGTGGCAGCTGATACGTTGACTGGGTAACTTATCACTACATAGTATAAAACAAAGTCACTTACCCTGTCCCTATATCTCTATGTATGCTTAAATCTTTAAAACTAGGCAACGAATTTTGATGGGGTTTCTTTTAATAGATAGAGTGGTTCAAGAGGAAGGTTTATGTGTCCAATTAAACTACTCCAAATTTAACGCGACGACGAAAATTAAAGTGTACGTACTAAAAAACAACAATTATATCAAATGTATGTGAGCAATTGTAAAAGTAGCTTTGCCTGTGTTTTAGATGGTCTCTCAAATACCCACATTTAAAAGAATTTAGATTACCATTGGCTATGTTCAATAGAGAAAGGGCTACGAGCTTCTTATGAAATATTCATGCATTTAAAAAATCTATGACTTATACGATCTCATAAGCAACAACTTGTAATAACAATCTTACAACGTTACCCACTCGTAAGATAGGATAGAACACAGTACATCTAATTTAATTCCCTCACGATCTTGATTAAATAACCTTTAACCGAACAATGGACCAAACCCACATACAAAGAGCACTGTATACAATCAGGCGTACCTACGTACTTGAAGTACCCTCAAACCCACTCAAACGTAAGCCAACGTCGCTTTTTTATTTTCTCGCCCTTGTATTGACCAACAACTACGCTACAATACGACAGATTATGACTTAGGCCCAGAAATTACTACAGATCGATTCAGTGAAAACATAAAACGTTAACAAACAATGTTGACAGCACCGTAAATGTCTCTTTCTTGTCATGTATCGTATGTAATCCCATTTAAAATTTAAAAATCCTGACGATGATAGTCTCGGTTTGGCTGCCCCTACCTGAATCTGTGTAAGATTCATGTTTGTACAAGCAATGCTGTATAATCGTTGCATGCGCCTTTATTATCAAAATATAATTATTCTCTGGTACTAACAAATATAGGATATGCATTCTGATTTTTGTTTATAAAAAACAAAATAAATAATTCTTGTATCACTCAAATGCTTATTCTTATACACACCTTTATAATATAAATACATTAAATTAATAATAAAATACATATAACAAACATACCTAAATATCCTGTACTTATTTCAAAACTGAAACTCAATTTATTATTAATGTAAACCTATGCAAGAGTTATTGAATGATAATAATAATAGTAATATACTTTTAAAAGTACCACCGATCTCGTTATACTAAACTTAATGTTTGTTATAGTTAATAGGTATAAAAATATTTTTCTTAAAATACAATAATAGAATTCATCGGATTAAGGCTTGAGGTTTAAATTTCAAAGGCGTTGGGTTATCAACAAGGATGCCCTTAACATTTCACAAACAAGGTGAGGGTTATTTTCTCCAAAACAATTATGAGCTTATGTTTTTTTTAATACATAAACGTATTCTTTTATGTAATCTAAAACAATAAGTTTAAAATGAATGTAATAAGAACTATATTAAACAGTCTATTTTTTGTCGACTTGGCCGTTATAATTTCGTCAACTATTTCAGTTCTATTTTTCATTTACTCAATTCACAAAGATAGTAATCCATATATCTTTAAAAAAATATGTTCTTTTGTTATTTATTTTTTGTATTGACAACTATAAATAAAATCTTACGCAGCGGAGTGTCAATACAATACAACTCCCAACTGTAAATACATGCAAATAGATTGAAAAAGATACCACTGTCGGAAGCGTCCACAAATGTGTTTTATTTAACTTTTGCTCTAGATCCTTCGTACTTTTCATTCTTTTCAATTTAACTTTACTACTTTGAATGCATTTATGTTCGCAATATGTTTTTATTAGCGGAGGTTTAATGTAACAATGTGTTGTCTAATAAAACATTGTATTTTATATGTAGAAAGACGAATAAAACTACTCTGAAAATTATAGGGATTCGTTTGTTTCTAGATCTAACTTCTAACATAATATCGTACTGTTTTATTCTCTTTGTTTTGTTTTTATAATAATATAAAAGCCAGCAAAATGTGGTACGGTAAAACACGGTACGCGATGTTTTTCTACCTAAATTGTGTATCTTTTTATGTTTTATGATCCATAACATGAATATGAATATATGAATAAAAAAATGGTGATTCAAAACCAAAACCTATAAGTGCAATAGCTTTGTAGGTACGCAAAATGTGTGACTGTGGAATACAATAGGACAGAGATATGATTAACATTCCTAGCAAGCTTTGTAATAAAAATTCGTAGTTTAAATAAAATAATGAAAGGCTGTGAAAACACACGCAAAGCTTAAGTCCTACATTCAACCATACATACGAACCACTTTACATACATACAGCTGATTTTATTCAAAATCGTATTACACCACATACATGAGTAGTGAAATATGTATGCTAGAATGATCCTAAAGCACCTTCAGAGAATTTTCTTTAACTTCATGCCCATTATAGAGTGCCTCCAGTCTCTACCCTAATTCAAAGTCAAGTATTTTAGATAATCTTTTTGTTGAAAGCAGAGCGAACTTGTGTCTTTCAAAGAGAGTCGAGGACCATCGGCGGACTGATGATGCAGATAGGTGAAAATTAAAACACGAGTACCCGCATAATGGCTGTATGAATTTTTTAAACACGTCGCAAATTATAATCTTGAGACATTGAGGTTTCGCTTTTGATGATTATTGAGACATGTTCATATTTATAAATAGATAGTTATATAATGTAGCATTATTCATAGAGGTATGAAAGTTTAAAGCACATTTCCAATTTATGCATAATAACTTTGATAAATTCATCGAATCCGAAGATTTGTTAAATTGAATAAACCTTTTTACTGCTTTAAAGACTTTTACGAGAGGCTATCCCACGTTTTAAAACAGCTACTGTTCTTTCTACAAGTCTTCTATTTATATTATGTAAACTTTCGGGCCATATTCACATCGAACATGGATCTTCGTCAACATGATTAACACCTAAACGTACTATGTTTATAAATAATCTGTTCATCTGTTACCAATAATACAATAACTGTTTTACATTTTGGGGCTAGTTCTCGTGTGCATATAATCTGTACCTGATTTCCCAAGGGACATATCAATCAAATGCCTATTAGACCCGAGATTAATATAATTCTGCTTGTGAACTAATTTGAATTGGCGTTGTTTTATAACACGATAATCGATTGATTTGTTTTAACTGTAATGGTACTAATATTTCATTTTATACTATGCTATCTATACCTACTAGTAGTGCTATCCTCGAGGGAGGATAGTGATCTGTACTACAGGTGTTTTAACAACGATTTCAGACACTACTCCACGACGTAAATTCTACTTAATAGTTGTGAAGGCAAATAAAGAATTTTTATTATTTATACCTGATTGAATTGTAGCAAAAATAAATATTGAATAATTTGAATATTTTAACCAGTTATTACTTTTTGTATTATTATGTTTAATTATTTATTTAACTAACCATTACAGCGAGAAACTAATTACCGCTGCTACGCTATACATAGTAAAATAGTATGAAGCTTTCCACAAACGAGGTTGTCCCAACTCAATGACGAAGCGTCATAAATATTTTCTACAAAAAATGAATATCTAAATAAATTCACCATTCACTGCAAACTGGAACCCCAATGCAGGAAAACCCAATGAGTTAGCGCGCATAAAATAACTAACGAGGCAAATACCTAAATTGTATACTCACAGTTACAAGTATGAATACTAATTTTCATAAAAATATCCTCGTTCACAATTTTCGTGTTACAATAGCTAAATATTCTAAAGACGCTACGTAAGACGGCTTTTCAACCCGCATTCATCTCTTGAAATTAATTGGAGACGCTCCACTACCAGTACTTGCTTTGTACCTGCCGTTTTCCACGGTGCGAATTGTCGACTAGATTTGTATTTATTCTTCTTTTGCGATACAAATTTGGTCTAGCCAGTGCGCGCCATAACTGGACATTTGAGTAAACTTTTTAATAAACAACGCAATTGAAAGAAAGAAAGAAAGAATTGTTATTGCTGTATTCAATAGTTTGTTCCATTAATGCTGTTAATTAAATGGTAATAAGGTTTAGAACTAAATAGAACAATGTATATTAGGATTTAGAAAAGTAAAAACCCATCAGAGTAACGTTTGTTTTAAGTTTTAAACTTATGCCGGTACTTTGGGATTGGTGCTTATACACTTCGTTAAGTTAACAAAAAAGGATGATAAAGAAAACATTATTTCAATAGAATGGAGTATCACTTTCCTATTTTTTTAAGTTCAACTTATGACCTACTGTTCTAGAATAAAGTATACATTAATCAAGAAGAAAATACCCATTTAATTTGTAAGCATTTGTGAAAGGCTATTTGAAACATATTGTAATTGTTTTGTTATGCAAAACAACTGACTGCGTTAGTTCTGCTAACTAAATTCGTTACAGTGCCCAATATGCATACAGCGACTGTTACTACATTAGCCTAACGTATTCACCACCAGTGATTATCCAACTTGGCGTTCGAATATTGCTTGCTCATTTCGATTGCAATAAAACTACATCATCAATTCCGTGTAATATATATTAACTTAACTCTTATTGTAAATTTAAAGTTACAATTTTTTTGCTTAATCTCTCATAAATATCTATTGAATTGGAGGACTGTATTTCCACAAAAATAATATCTTTCACCAGTGTTTTTCATTCAAGCTTTCAGCAATGTGATATCCTTGAAAAATTCAATATCGTTAGAAATTGGCTGGCTACTTTTGTTTAAATTACGATTTTCCCAATTTATTTCCACGCCCAGAAAGGAGACAAACGATAAACAGCTGCATAAACAATACTAAAGCTAATACAACCATCGCTAAACATCCATTTAACTGTAATAGGGATTAAATGGTTGCTTTACACAAACTGAGACTCGATGCTTTGTCCAAGTATTTTCGCAACAATTGAGTTTACACTAAACAGGGTATTCGGGCTCATTTCATCCGTCGGATTGAATCTGTGAGCACGTTTCTTCTCGAATTTTATCCTCAGCTACGCCTGATACTACGATTGAGGTCGAGCGAGAGCAATTTAAAATAAAAATTGTTAACAATTTTTCACTAACCCACTTTGTAGTTTGAATAAGTTTTTATAGCTAGCTAAATTATTCGGTGCGGAACTGGTGAATATTTTAGCCGGCAATTTGTCAACATTTGTAACTGGGACGGCGATTTTTGTTCGCAAAGGTCAGCAATCCCTCCTTGACATTACTTCGATAGTGAGGGTGGATCAGCTCTATTGTTATGGTTACTTCACATCGATTTGGGAACACTATAAATCCACGATATCATGGTAAAAAACTCGGCCGTTGGCAGTTTTGGATAACAAAACATATCATAAGAATGCGAATCTACTAAACTAATATGTCTTTTGGTGATTTGAACTACGTCTTATGTTTTCATAATTTTTTTTCTTAATATTTCAGATTATACGATGAGTCATATTATAGCTGAAGCTAAAGAAAGATAGAAAGAAAGGAAAGGGAATTAAAAATATATTAATTATAATTTCCTTTAAGCTTTACAAGTTTTATTAATACATTTAATAGCGGAAGCAAAATAAGAAATGTGCATGCATTTAACCCAAAACGCAGCGATGCAGTCTGTCAGCAATTCAGCCAATTTTTGCTTCCTGCTGCACTCACCTTGTCCTTGCTAAGATAAAGATTTTAATGAACATTTATGACGTTTCGTGACTTCGCCATTATCCTTAACTCTGATTGATTGTAGTTAGGTTAGATCTTGACATGACATATAAAACGATAACATAATATACTAATTTAAACCATTATATCCAAATTGGTATATTTTATATTATGCTTTTTAATATAAAGAATGCATAATGTGGCATATCTAGAATAGAAATTTATATTCAATTTAATTTTTAGTTTTTTTTTTTTTTATAGCATTGAAATACTTTATAAATGAGAAATTTTGAAAGAATAGAAAAAATTTTATCACGAGGCAGGGTTCGAACCTGCTTTTCTTGCCTAACCGTAGCAACGCCTAGCCTCTCGGCCACCCGTGACCGACACCGACACCGTTGTTCTATTCTTTCAAAATTTCTCAATTTATATTCTATTTTATGATTTGCTGAATGATGAAGTAAGTTATATGAAAAATCCTTTAGATCTATACAGAACATTATAATAAACATATCAACATTAACCTTCAGATTTAAGCTTTATCATATTTACTTTACCATTAGGGTATATTATATTACATCATTATATTACATCGAAATCCCGTGTGGAAACCTAGTAAACCTAAAATAAGCGGCTAAGTCTAGTTACTCCAGCACTTTGAGACCAAAACAAAAGCATCACTAAGAACATTATTGTTGATGTGGCCATTCACCTTGGCTAAAGCTAACACGTTGTTACCGCGTTGATAAGAACGGCCTAGTGCTTCACATTATAAATGAGCTGGCATTCCGTTTCTCAGTTTTATTTAAATGCAGGTCATATTTTAATTATGAAAGTCAGAAATCTTTACAACACAGCTTGGGCCTTTATCTTAAACACGTTTATTTGAGACATGTTGTTTGTATTTGACATATTGTTTGCAGCGCAATGCGTGTTTATATATTTACGTTCAACATTGTTCATGAAAAATCTTTTTTTTTTAAATAGATATCAAGTCAAAGCAAAGAGTTTAAAATAGATCGGGAGAAACAACTGCTCTGAATAATAAGTGACAGATTTTAAAAGCAAACACAATTAAAGAATGTCATCGTACGATAATTGATTGATTGATGTTCCCGAATGTCGCCGACACGTGTTTAATAGCTAGTGACTGTATGGTATACTATGGTCAGAGATACTGACAACAATTTATAACCTAGTACATAATAGGTGATTTATCTAAGACAAATAAAAGGGTTAAATCTAAGAAATGTCTATGATTGAAAAACTTCAGCACGCATTCATCCGCGGACCATTGCGCTTAATACTAGCAATCATTTATACCCATTCATCATTGTACTTAAAATAGCTGAAATGGTCGGGAGCAACTTACGTGTTCGAGCTACCAACGCTATTATCCTGGCGTTGCGTGACCCATCTGATCGACCAATTTTTCTTTTCTTATCTTTTACGCGATAAATTTATAATTTGTATATATATTTTTATCCTATAGCTCTAGATGCAATACATTGAAATTAATTATTTAGGTAATAGGTAGTTTTGTGAAAAACGCACATAAATTATTTCATCATTTATTCATTTTAAATTTCCAACTTATAAGCCTAATTTATGATTATTATATCATGGATCTTAAATATTTGGTTAACATACATATGTCTCTTCTTTATTTTCAACATCTATAAGTGTATAAAGATTTTACATGAATTTATAGACTATGAACAATATAACTTCGTCTAAGTAATAGATAGATAGTTCGTTGGTGCTATTTTCCTTTTATACCTACTACTTACCTACTATTTCAGTTACGAATGTTTGTAGCGCACCTTTTTTACATTTGCGTTGATTTCATTTTATTATTTTGACAACGTATTAAACTGGATTGCTATTGCACATTTCATAAATAGATGAGTGATAATTTCTAAGACAAATAATTCCTCTAATATCATCATAATACGCACATTTAAAAATAGCTTTGAATAAAGCACAATACTTACCTTACTACACTTACTTACAGATCAGTACTTATCTACATGTATCGAATCTTACTTTCCTGGTTCGCTTATAAGTTCACCTTTACACAAGCTCATATTTGCAGTTGGTAGTTTCTGTTCATTATAAATCCTACTAATATTATAAATGCGAAAGTTTGTAAGGATGTGTGTGTGTTTATTGCTCTTTCACGCAAAAGCTAATGAACCGATTGATTGCAATGACATTTGGTACGTAGACAGCTGGACAACTGGAATAACATACAGGCATCTTTTTATCCCGATATTCCTACGGGATATGAACTTACGCGGGTGAAACCGCGGGGCGCAGTTATTCATTCATATAGTATGTAACCTGCCTTAAAAAATTGCAGTCGATTAAATATTGAAGCACACTTATCCTGCAATGTTGGAATGCAAAAGTGCACCAAGCGTAACATCATGAATGTTTAGTCACCATTAAGGTAAATTATGTGGTTATTACCGACATGGCGCTGTTTACACTGTTTAACGATTATTCTGTCGGAGAGACGGTAATTATTTTCATATTCATGAGGCTAAGCAGATATAAAACTCATACTGTTTGTACAAATTTCTGACAGTTGATAAGATTAAGATACTTGTTTTGATCATCTTATTGTGAAAAATACGTGACACCATGATTACCTATTGTTTCCTTTCACACACAATGATTACCATTGTTTGTTCAATAACTGTATTTCTAGATAAAAGCTCTCTTGTAAAGGGTATATTTAACAAACATTATGTATGTAGAATAGTAAGTATATTCATAAATTTATAATAATATTCCCAGGTAGAATTAAAAACGGAAGCCTGCGTCGTATCAGAGATGTTGTTTTTTATACAAATTTCACGGTTTTAGCACAGAGGGTTTACGGGAGTTAATATGACGATAGAAGATATTGTCGAGCCTACAGCGACCAATAAAATTGTGTTTGTTAACTTTACATGAAAGTAATGATATTCCTATATCATTTTATGACGATTTGAAGATTGAGTACTACTTTATATAGACTGTAAGGTATTTTAGATTCAAATTACCACTTTAGCGAAGCATTGCTAAGGAAACCTCTTCGGCGAAATGCATTGCAAAACTGTCGAACGCGGGTACGGGTTGGTACGCCATGTACTTTAATAATTGATAACAAATATTATAATTAGGACCTAAATCGAAATGGTCCTCTGACCAAGAAGTTACAAATAAATAAAAAATTCGAATGAAAAATATTTCTTAGTCAAAATTTCCGAACCAAGAACATACGTAAACCAAACTCAATTTTGAATTGATCATTCATTAAGGACATTAAATAGCAAGAGAACATTAAATTATAATATATTGTTTACATCAATCATTTACGTCAATACATTAATTAGGATTTAACAAAGATTATCTAATTATTCAGTTCATTTGCGGGTCAAATCATGATACCTATTAATTAAACGCAATAATGCATCCATGTGCTTTGGGGCGGCACTAATCAGTGCTATTTGTAACTGAAACACATCTATTCTTGTATGTTCATATAATATAAAGCCGTAAGTAGAAAAGTAAGAATCTTAATAATTTTGCTTGTTCAATATTATTATGAATGATTCCATCATCTGGTTGTCATAACTAAGAATTGATGATCCCAAGAACTGTCTATAAATGTTTTATGTTTATTAGATTTGGCTCATTTCCCTTTACGATGGCTTCAATTTCATTTCATGCGTGTTCGGAAATGCCAAGCAAAACATGTGTTCCATTTTTAATATCGTGGAACCACGTAAGCGTAGGTATATTGTGATGGAAATTTCTAGAAATTACTACGATGTATAATTTAGAAAACTGTATTTAAGGTTAGATTCAGGAAGCTGATGTGAAGCTTGAGATGATTTTGCAGCTCAAAAAGTCGAATGAAAAATCAATTTTTTGAAAAAGCAAAATATATAGCTACTGTTCCTTTTAATCTAGTTTTGATAAAACAAAATACAAGTTGCTTCATATTTTTTAAATATATCCATTGGTGGGAATTCAAGACATCTGTTCAGTTCAATGTAAATATATATAATATTTCTGTCGTCAAAAGTAGGTTTATCTATAAAATTAGTTTTGGCGATAGATAATCGAGCATCGTTCTTATTAGTATTATGTATCGTTAGTAAAATAAACAAAACTTGAAACATCATAGCTACTAGCTGCACGCCCCGGGTAGTCAATTGTCGTGATTGAAATAATATAATCTATCCTATCCGCTTTGTATAAATTTTATTAATTGTTGAATACTTCATGAGTCCATCGCGGCTTAACAACGTGACAGTTAATTTATATAT
>NC_052115.1:5398808-5405601 GCF_012273895.1 Zerene cesonia | reverse complement strand
GATGGACTCATAAAGTATTCAACAATTAATAAAATATATATATATTAATTTAAATCTTAATATATATATATTAAGATTTATTAAAATCATTTTTACAACTACCAAGCTATGCACGGTTCTTAATTAAGAGATTTTTAATGTGTGACAGTTCTATTAGAGAATGTATGTTATACAGATACAATAATCTAGATCCGACTGGTGCCGAAAGATCAATGAAACAAAACAGTTGCACTTCAGAACTCTGGCGCCGCTTTAAAACTAGTACAAATAATCATCAAATACCAAATCAAATACCAATTTTGCGATATTTGCAAACAACCAGTCATTGCTAAATTAAGAACGGCAAAGGGGTTAACGGGATTCAAATACAATTCTTTTTCTGTTTACCGTTTTCTGTTACAGTTGCGAAATTCGGAATACATTTCATAACAGGGATAATCCTAATTGTCCCATTCTTTACGTAATGTAGCTATTGCTATTTATACGATTGTTTATGTAAAATATAAATGTTATCTGTTAATGTGGATTACAGCCAATTATATTCCTTTGTATTGCATATCGCAATCATAAAATTTGAATTAATTGGTAATAAATCTGTATAAATTTCCATTTTAAAAGTTTCTGTATAATATTTACCTATTTTTTTATGACAGTGCTTTTTTTAAAAGCTATATTACTCTACTCCGAGCGAGCGTCAAAATTTATCTTCGAAATTATTAAACATTTGACATTATACTGCTACCTAGGTAATGAATGAAACCCTCGATGCACTAAATCAGCTAACGGTGTTGACAGAAGCTTAGTGCCGCACTTAGACCTGATTTAGGGCACTGCACTTCGCTCTAATTAGCAAGTCTGTACAATGTCGTTAGTTGCACCTAACGTGCTAATATTGTTAGCCATTTTTGTTTCATTGCGCTCATTTACCTTTAGTGAAAAGCTCGTTTATTTATGAGAAAACTAACAAAGGAGTTGGTATATACTTTTTCGTATTAATTTCGTGATCGACGTGTTTGCAACGGAAAGGAATTTATAGTAGGTCTATAATTTCATGATTCTTTTAAAACAATAGACCTCACCTAACTTTTCATAAATAAATCATGAATAAAACAGATTCACCATATACATAAGCATTGTAGACATCATCATCATCATCAGCCCATATATGTTCCCAATGCAGAGGCCAAGTGCGGGTTGGCAGATGTCACATGTCGAACTTTTGAATCTTGGATTGATTTTTGATGCCGGTTTCTTCGATGTTTTCCTTCCCCGATTCGAGAAATAGTGGTGTAGATAATGTGTCTGTAATAAATTGAAATAAACAATGTATGTCTTGCACATTCCTTTGTTTTCGAACCCCCTTTTGTTTGAACTCCTAGGTCCTAACAACTGAGCCACCACTGTTAAGCACTTAATATACACCATTACATCCTTAATGTCTTGATTCTCAAGGAGTTTCGAATTCATTCAAAAAAAATACCGTGTACTAAAATAAAATATTACATTTTTACACATTGAATATTACATTTTTAATCAGAAAATCTAGTACTAATTCCATCCGTCCAACCAACTTTATCCATTACCGCACCAAAAGATGTTTTTAACGCTTTTAATTAAATTACTGGCGCAGCTTCCGTCAGCATTTCCCAGTCTCACTGAGGATTTTTAACAACGTTTCCTACGCTGATTAAACAATTTAACATAATTAGCGACGAGTCCGTAAATACAAAGCATGACGGCATTAATTGTCAAAATTAAATCTTTAGTTTACGGGTGAAATTTATTATTGTTCTACATAAAGCTTAATTACGACTGTCCCTTTGACTTGGTTTAATTTAGTTGAAACGAGAAGCGATTTTGACGTCACTGCGATAGCTATCAGACTTGTATTAGACTCTATTGAAGCGATTTGCTCTCATGGCGCCATGGCAAACGACAGGCAAGTCAAAATTCCGGTTTCAAAATAATTCATATACTCTTCTCTGATCACAATATAACTTCATAATTCCTTAAGCTTCTATTCGTGTCATATTTGCCTTGAGAATTTCCTTTATTAAAGTCTACAGTCACGAAAATAAAAATGATTTGTAGAAACGTATTATGTCATTTCACATTACACAAGTCTTAGATCATCACAGAAGTTCCACTTAAGATGCGACACGCAGTGGCGAAAGTACAAGCGATTTATTGTCTATTGAATTGTTGGTTATTACAAAATAAAACGCTTTCTGCGAATTGAAGGTAAAAGCAAATCTGTATCGTCCTTACTATCGATAACTAAAAACTAACCTTAAAAATAGTAGTTTGAGATCAATATTAGACATTGCAAACCTTTTATTGTGAAAAATAAAAGGTTGCCATTGCATAATATTAATTTGCCTGAATATGTATTGGACTAACGAATTTGTCTAGTCGCTTGGGGCCATCAGGTGCAAGATTGGACAGATGAGATCATTTCTAGTACAATTACCGGCTGAATCGCCACTTTATTGGATAATTTGTATGTACATGTCACCAATCAGGTCTCGTACATTGACCATTAGTGTTCAAGACGAATAATGCTTTTCCTCAGTTAAGTGCTAAACCGTTTATCAGGTTTAGCATGTTAAATTGAATTATGCTACCCGTGCCGCGTACAGTCATCCCTCCATGAATCGTGTTTTTTTATTAATTTGCCAATTCATAAAAAAACTACATCGTTCTACAATACATATAATAAATATGAATAATTAATATGTATCATAAAAAAGAAAAACTTAAAACACGTTGTAACGATAGAATTAATCAAATTGTATATCTTGCTCTTATACAGAGCTTACCTAAGAACATTATTTTTTCCTGACAATTGTAATCAGGGTAGCTAGATAAACGCACAAAATTATTGTTGAATTATATATAGTTTCAAATTAATGTGACCGTTTGAACTGGGTGCAAATCGAGTCTAAAGGAGATACAAAAACACAGTTGAAAACGTGCAATACGAGTAATATTCCACGTAAAGCAATGTATTAAGATATTTGTCTTGTTTCAGATTTTACTGGGACCTCTGCATGCTGCTGTTGTTAGTCGCCAATCTGATCATTCTGCCTGTCGCCATTTCCTTCTTCAACGACGACCTCAGCACTCGATGGATAGCCTTCAACTGTTTATCGGATACTATATTCCTTATAGATATCGTTGTTAATTTTAGAACAGGTATCTACGCATTCATTAATTTTATATAACACTAACGGTACCCCGCGCACGTTGCTATGCCAACAACTAAAATAAATCTAGGAAGTCACCTGGTAGCTAGTGTCATAAATGTAGCATATTATACAAACCTTATCCGTGGTAAAATATTATAATTTACAAAATAATCGGTCCAGTAGTTTTTGAGTTCATCGATGACGTTCAGACAAACATTCATGTTTATATATATAGGTAACAAAAGCTAAGTGAAATACAAACATTGGAAATAGCATTTTAGTTTTTATCTATTTAACTACTGAAGAAAAGGAAAATCAAGAAATCTGTTTCTTAATTTTCTTTATATTTTAGTAAGTAGATTAAAATTACATGAAAACGATTTATACATTTTGAATATTGTATATGTCTTGAATAAGATTTGTATAATGTATTAAAATTATATAAATAATTTGATGTACGTGTATGAAGTACGAGTCGAAACGACGGTTATTAATTATTTTTCAAGTTAAAATAAAACTGAACGTTAACACTATAAATATATCCTAAATCTTTTTAAATTTCAAGTACATCGTAGCCAAGAACCGAACATAATCAGCATTATTTCCAAGTAGAATCAGTGAGCTGTTCACAATACATTGAATGTACTCAATCATGTTACTATTATTATGCATTTCGAATACAAAACACTTGAATAGCACTATAGCCACTAGTGCTCTCTATAGTTCAAACACTACTTGTTTAACAAACAAGCTTTATATAATAGATGAACTGAAATAAAGATATATCTTTCATATATACGATAAAGATATATTTCAATCTTTATATTATGCGGATTAGGTTTATGTGCGGTAATCGTGTGCTTTTAAAATAAAAGTTTCCATATTTTAAATTAAATTATAATGTATATGCATTTTTTGCATGAAAATAATTGTTCGTATGTTTAACTTATTCTCTTGAATTTCAGGAATAATGCAGCAAGATAATGCAGAACAAGTGATATTAGATCCCAAGTTAATAGCAAAGCACTATTTAAGGACGTGGTTCTTCCTGGACCTCATCTCTAGTATACCACTAGATTATATATTCTTGATCTTCAATCAGGTAAACGTACGTTGCAATTTGGCCGTGTTCCTATTATTATAGAGTTAATCTATCTTTTATGTTGTTGATATTCTGTTTCAGCTTGGGTGTCATTTGTTTTATAGCAAACATTATTTATTTTTGTTTTGTTTATTCGTTTCCCATTGTCAATATACGCAACTGCCATGAGAACGAGCAACGTGTCGTGTTTTAGATCTCATACTTATAAGGTTTATTTGGAACCTCGAAAGGTTTGGTTGCACCGAATTAGACTTCTTCGAAAATGTGAACTATATTTTACGATAAAAACTTGTCTATCTGCACGTTTATATCCAATTTCAACTCACTCAATGATCTTCTTCGCTTCAAAGCCTAATCTGTAGGTTATATTACTGAATTATCCTTGGCTATCTTATGCACATTTAAACTCTGTGCACATTCTATTAACTCTTCAGATGTCGCACTCTGTAGAAATGTTATTGCAAACTTACTTCGATGTACCTTTTACTTTTATGTTAATCTATTTACATAATTTTGTCAGCATGGTTATGCTTGTTTTTCATAGTTTCTCTTTTTAATTTTATCTTTTTACCATAACACTTCCAATTTTCGCTAATTCCTTTCGTCATTTTATTTATTATAATATGCAACACGACCAAATTGTACTATTTTATTATTACTAACACTTAGAAATATAACGATATCAATTAAAATCGTGAGCATTTACGTATTATATATTGAAGCTTAATAAATTATGTACAGCATTTTATCTTTGTTCTTATCTTTTGTCATGTACTAAGCTTTATGATACTAATACAAAACCCAGTTCTCTAATGGAAAGTTTTAAGAAGTTTATAGCAATTTTAATATGTACAGTATTTGCTTGGCACTTTTCTTTGGCCTGATAACTACTTACTCATGTAACCTAAATGCATGGTTTTACACTTCGTATGTTTAGGGACTTCTCTGGGTGCTCCTTTCGGATTTGTCCAGCTCATCGGAGCACCATAGTAAAGGCCCAGATAGTAATATATTTTTGGTTGTGTCCACAGGATTTTAGTGAAAGCTTTCAAATTCTACACGCCGGTCGTGCTTTAAGGATACTTCGGTTAGCAAAACTTCTATCTTTGGTTCGACTACTTCGACTTTCAAGACTCGTCCGATATGTTTCGCAATGGGAGGAAGTATATGTAAGCCATCATCTTTCTCCTAGCCGACACTTTTACTTATTTTTACTTCCCCACTAACACTGCTCTAACACATTACGCTCACATCGACTAACATGAGATGAACACCTACTAACATAAATATAATATTGGATTAAATGATTGTGGAATTGATGCATACCAAATATGAGATTATTGGCAAATGTGTTTGTATATAATATGAAGGAAAATATTTTATAATTATTATTAATTATTGATCTAAAATGTTCTAGATCGTAGTGATCCCAATAAGGTCTTATTGGAAGTGTGTTGTAATCCTGTATTATACCATTCCCCCACCTCCACTGAATGTGAGCCCGTCCCGCTCTGCACTTCTCTACTGCCTTTCTGCAAGCTTATTTCTGCCTAAGCACGCTCTCACTCGTAAACTATCCGTTTCAAATTTCCGAAGCCCGCGCCGCGCCGCGATAAATCGTCCAGACCGCAGACCCAAACCGTCCCACACTCACCGAGTCAATTATTTGCAAAACAATTCGTATTATGTTGCTGCTTCTTCGAAGCCTTAGCATTACGCTGATGCGATATTATAAATCAGCTGCGCTTTGCATAATTATCGATACCATTATAATTTTATTTCAATCATCCAGATATCAAAGTATTATATATTTATATATATGTTTATCATACGTACCGTATAAAATAAATAAAAATCTTGGTGACTTATCAAAACTAAGCAAACAGCAGCAATGTAAATCACAAATACAACAAGCTAGGTTAGATAGGCAAACGGTGACAGTTCGTAAGAATGCGGAGAGTCAGTGAGAAGTAAAGGACGGGGAGGGTGGTGGTGTTGACGTGACAGTGACGGTGTGTGCAGATGAGCCCCGGCCCGCAACCGAGCGACGAGCCCGGCGGCCCCGATGGCGGAGGCTCCCGCGACCTCACCTCGCAGGTGCCGCATGCGACTCGCGCGTTCCTAGCTAGTGTAGGGGCCTAGCCCTTCCCGCTCGTGTCGGTGTTAGTGCCTGCCCGCACGCGCCCCCGCCCCGCCCCGCACACCCCGCGACGACCTCCGACCGCGCTCTCCCGGGCGCCTCGCTCTCTTCCTACTATCTCGTGTTTCTCGCTTGTTTTCTAGATCTTGCAGAATCTACAAAAAAAGCGCACGGAACGGAGGGGACGTCTCAGCTCCGACGTTGCCAAAAAGAAGGGTGACACGAAAAGCAATCTGATATTTAAGGTAACAGGGTCGGCGCGAGCCGGCGCGCATGTGCTCGTTCGCCCGCTTAGCATGTTCGGCGCCGCCGGCGTCCTTTACACCGCTGCGTTCGCTTCGCTTCCTCTCTTTCGTTGGCGTG
>NC_052115.1:5392084-5397808 GCF_012273895.1 Zerene cesonia | reverse complement strand
CCCGCTTAGCATGTTCGGCGCCGCCGGCGTCCTTTACACCGCTGCGTTCGCTTCGCTTCCTCTCTTTCGTTGGCGTGTCCGTTCCCCGATCCGCCGGCGGCCGCGCGGGCGGAGGCGCGTCGGGCCGCGGGCAGGTCGCGAGCCCGCGCGGCGGCTCCGGGCCCGCGATCTGCCCGCTCCGCCCGCCTGTAGCATGCTCGCTCGACAATCGCCTCACGCGTTCATACTTTTCTCTCACTGTGTACGAATTCATCGGTAGATGATCATCGCGATGCTTGACCTCGAGCGTCCTTGTCGCGCGCAGTCCGCACGGCTTCCTTTAGAGGCGACATTCCCTTAATATATGATGCTAATCTCAACATTTCCTCCGCAGTTTCTCAACATGGCGTCCGTTTTCATGCGGATATTCAACTTAATCTGCATGATGTTATTGATCGGTCATTGGTCTGGATGCCTTCAATTCCTTGTGCCTATGCTTCAAGGATTTCCGCCTAATTCGTGGGTGGCGATTAACGAATTGCAAGTAAGTCTAGTTTTTAAGATTATTTTGATCCGAATAAAATAACGCTAATTGTTTTAATATTCAAGAGCTTTTAGTTTTATTAGAAGATATTTGCATAATACAATAAAATGTAAACGGGCAAGCGTGAGTCGTGCTCGCGATACTAAGGGTTCTATAATACACATGTTCATGAGATACCGTCTGGTGACATACGGCAGACAGAAAGACAGACATACAAATATCAAAGTTTAATAATCATATTACTTTTTCCCTTTTTCCTTTGTATACGTAATCCTAAAATATAACACGTTGTTAACTGTGAAATTTTGAAAGAACGTTATTAACTCCCACATTGTGCCAGAAAGTCTTTATTATGTCTACGTATGTTTCAAACATAATTTAAACGTGCACTACTCTTATTTCCAGGAAGCTTTTTGGCTGGAGCAGTATTCATGGGCGCTCTTCAAAGCGATGTCCCACATGCTCTGCATCGGGTATGGCCGCTTCCCCCCCCAGTCGCTCACAGACATGTGGCTCACGATGCTCTCCATGATATCTGGTGCTACCTGTTATGCCCTTTTCTTGGGTCACGCAACAAACTTGATTCAGAGTCTTGACTCGTCGCGTAGGCAATATCGTGAAAAGGTAATCGCTGTTCAAAGCTTCCACTTTTAAATGTCACTAAAGCTGTTATGAACACATTAAAATTTAAACAAATATAAAATTTAAACAATTTATGAGATGCCCATTAAAATACCCTTTAAATTACCATTTATAAAAGTCATTAATTTAATCAGTCATCTTACCATCCCAATAAATAGTGTTTAAAAACTAATTAACTGTCATAATTGCCTGTTTCAGAGATTAGACGTGAGTACAGAATGAATGTTCGTTAGTGGGTTATTGTTGTTGCAAATCACGTTTTTCATACACTTAGGAATCATTTTCACATTATATTAACCGGTGATTTAATTGGGCGTAGTTTAAAAGTGACTGTCCTATAATAATCACTATAGTTTGTTTTTTTGCACAGTCATTGTATAACAGTTTTATAATATCAATATATTATCTACAGAAATAGAACAGCAGCTCTCTCATTTATCTATACGTCTTTTATTTCTTATTTATTGATAAAATACGTCCAATTTGTTTTCGTTTCAAAAAAGAAATCTAATATGTATAGTACAATATTTCATCAGTGTTCATGACAGTTTTCATTTCGTATTCATTCGTAACTAACATCAATGGTGTAAAGTAGAGCCTAATCATTATACAATCATTATAAGCCAGAATAACTTAACCCTTAATTAAACCATCATTACTAAGACTACTATACTTATGAATGTATACAGAGCATTTATGTTATTGTATAATATTAGTTATGCTATTATTCTGGTTTAAATTAAAAATAACTTAGCACTATCAATCACGTATCTACATATTTATAAAACAGTGTGAGCGTGAAAGCAACGATGTATTATAACAAAGGTATAGTTTTGCAATCTTATAATCATTAAGTATCTAACACAATCCCGTTTTTTTCCAGGTGAAACAAGTTGAAGAATATATGGCATACCGAAAGTTACCGCGTGAGATGCGACAGCGAATAACAGAGTACTTCGAGCATCGATACCAAGGGAAGTTCTTCGACGAGGAACTAATTCTTGGAGAGTTGAGCGAAAAGCTACGTGAAGATGTCATCAACTACAACTGCAGGTCGCTAGTTGCATCCGTGCCTTTCTTCGCGAATGCAGACTCCAACTTTGTTTCTGATGTCGTCACTAAATTGCGTTATGAAGTCTTCCAGCCTGGTAAATATTGAAGATTCAGATTTCACCCTATTCACGGGACTCCCTTCTGAGGGAAAACCCTGGCCTATAGGACCTATCCTTCTAATTGGCCCTAATTAATTATCAATCATTTCACGTTTAATCCATTTAGTTTTTTTATAAATATGTGAGACGGTAAAAAATGTTTCCGCATGTGATTTGGAAAGGCGGAATAATTGCTTTTCTTTTACCATTATTTGTGATTAAATACATCCGAACACGTTTTTGTATGTGATTTACCTCTGCGTGTGACTGCGTGTACACTGTACTTAAAGGTTTTATCTTTTAATAAAATGATCGCAAGCAACCACTTATAGTTTCCTATGTTAAAGTCATTCTGATACTTTCAACTTTATTCTATGTAATACATGGACTATTGATTTAATATTTATTTTTTATACAGTACTTCATAGCATAAATCTTTTATTCTTAAAATACTTTACCAAATTTATTTGTTCTTCTTTTCAGGTGATATTATCATAAAAGAAGGAACCATCGGTAATAAGATGTATTTTATTCAAGAAGGCATAGTAGACATAGTGATGGCCAACGGCGAAGTAGCGACCAGTCTATCGGACGGGTCTTATTTCGGCGAGATCTGTCTACTGACAAATGCCCGACGAGTTGCCTCCGTCCGCGCCGAGACTTATTGCAACCTATTTTCCTTATCAGTGGACCATTTTAACGCTGTACTTGACCAATATCCACTAATGCGCCGCACAATGGAGAGCGTCGCGGCGGAACGTCTGAATAAGATCGGCAAGAATCCCAACCTCGTCGCGCACCGGGAAGACGACACGACGTCGGAGGGGAACACCATCAACGCCGTGGTGAACGCGCTGGCCGCGGAGGCGGAACACGTGAGCCTGTCGGACGACAGCGTGGCGCGCTTGTCGGAGCGCTCGCTGGGGCTGGCGCTGCAGCCTCTGCAGGCGGCGTCCTGCCGCATGGCGGGCGTGGCGCTGCCCGGGCTGGGCGTGGCAGCGGCGGCGCTGCCGCGGCCCAAGTCCGAGCACGACTTCAGCTCGGCGCAGGCGCAGCAGCCGCCGCTGGCGGCGGGCGGCGCCAGCTTCCACAAGTCGGACGCCGGCATCGCCCCCTGACGCCGCACCCTCAGCTAGGCCGCGACGGCCGACCGATAGCAATACTAGGCTTAGTGCGAGCGCGCGGCGCCTCGCTAGGTGTAGCGTAGACGCGAGTATTAGCTGCGACTCTGCCGGGCGAACGCGCCCGCCGAATCTCATTTTGTGATCTTATACTTAATTCTCCTGTGTTATTTAGGTTAAATTTTATATCATCGACGCTGTGACGAATACGCGACGTATTCCGATTATATAGACACTGTTATATATTGAAACTATCGAGTCTTATAGTAATACCTTGCCACTAAAGAGAAAATTATGTAGACTAGACTGAAATGTAAAGATATCACTATTTTATGCTTTGTTGGCGTACGTGAACCTTCATTGTTGACGGTTGAGGAACATTCGTTCGCGTATGAACGTTCAGAGTTTATCGTTGCCGGTAGAGACGATAACGGAGATTATTATATATCTGAAGTTGTTGATAATTATTATTATTATTACTTATTATGTAAACGTTGAAGCGTAGAGATGTGTAGAGTTGCGTGATGACTCGTTCGCCCCGCTTTATTTAGATAGTCGTGTAACATGTCCTATTTTTGCACATAACCTACTATATTCGTGTGCCATATAAATTTATTTTTATATTTTTCGGTTAGGCATTTACACAGAATCGCAATCGTATGTAACAAAAATATTTTTTAGATGTATTTAAGAATACTTTTATATTGTACGTGTCCTGTTTTCCCAACAATATTTTAACTTAAAAACAATTTTATTTATTTAACATTAAGGAAAATACAATAAAAAATAAACGGTTGGTTCAAAACAAACACACGTACAACTAGGTTTACTAGAAGTTTATTTATTCTATGTAGGTAATTAAAATGGTATTTTTGTTAGTATTGTTAATATCATCTATCCACATATCGTAATCCCAATGAATCCTAACCATATAAGTGTAAAAGTAGAGTAATCATTTAATTTTATAGATTATTATACGCGGGCGAGCGAGTGTTACCGCAACACGCGGTGACGCACCGTGCAGTGCACAATTGACGCACAACCTTTAAACTCTCACAGTTCAGTAGCACCGTCGCTTTCTTATTTTAACATTTCATAGTCATATCTGCCTCGTGGCATACAATTCTCTCGGTTTCCTAAGTAGATTCGAATCAGTAGCGCTTGAATCGTTGGTTTTTGTAAATATTGTAAGTACGAGGATTCGCCTTTTAGTGTATTGTTTTATAGAAGTGATAAACGGACACGTGTCAGCGGTCCAGTCAATTAAACCGGAGCGCGCGGTACTGCGCAACAAATTGATGCACACTACACTTGGTACCTTATTTTAATTGTAGGAAAATTAATTTATTATCGATAGTGATCATTTCGTAGGATTAAGTAGGCCCGAGCGGTAATAAATTCGGACGAATTACGTTGTGATAGTGCAGCTAGGCTGCTGTCTTGCCGCCGGCTCGGCGATACTCGACGTCATAGCGTAAGATATAATAGCTCAACTGTGCATGGACGATGCTTATACTTCTTTCTATTTAACATATTTAATTCTGCCTTTATTAGCTGATATTTTCATTGGCAGTAAGCTCTTAGACATTTTGCAAGTGCTTCTTGAAATTGTAATAACTAGAAACATTAGATGACCGCAACGATACTTCCCTTGGTTAGAGTAGAGTAGTCGTTGAGCCGACCGCCGCCGGCGCCGCATCTTTGGCACATTTCATCGTTGACTAATTATTCTTATAGTATCATAACAATTTGTAAAATAATTTTGCAAATGTTGACTTTTTAGCCAAAATATAGATAATGAATGACGAACCAATACGCAGTAGCTTACTAGTAGATGAATGCAGCCTAGTTTTCCGTTTTGGCGACTAACACCAATAGGTACTATGTACTCTTAAGATATTTATACAATTGAGACCTTAGCAGAGTGACGTTCAGTCAATTTATCTACAGAGTAATATTATATTACGTTTGATCCCCGAAAGCATTTATTTACTGTTGTTTTATCTGACATTGATGCTTTTTGTAAAGTATATAAATTTTATAGAAGAGATCTATTTTTATTGTGAAGTTGAGCTGCTGGTTATAACAGAGAAAACTATACGAAACAAGATTTTTTTTATCTGGACTGTTAATTAGTGTATAATTATTATAATTATATTATACTGATTTCTGGTATCTATTTTCACCAAAAGTGCTCATCGCTGTCAAGAAAATTAGAGAAAATGCATTAAAAGAATGATGAAAATCCCTTTGTTGTTTTACTATATTCCTATACTGTATAAGACAA
>NC_052115.1:5361575-5391084 GCF_012273895.1 Zerene cesonia | reverse complement strand
CCCGCTTAGCATGTTCGGCGCCGCCGGCGTCCTTTACACCGCTGCGTTCGCTTCGCTTCCTCTCTTTCGTTGGCGTGTCCGTTCCCCGATCCGCCGGCGGCCGCGCGGGCGGAGGCGCGTCGGGCCGCGGGCAGGTCGCGAGCCCGCGCGGCGGCTCCGGGCCCGCGATCTGCCCGCTCCGCCCGCCTGTAGCATGCTCGCTCGACAATCGCCTCACGCGTTCATACTTTTCTCTCACTGTGTACGAATTCATCGGTAGATGATCATCGCGATGCTTGACCTCGAGCGTCCTTGTCGCGCGCAGTCCGCACGGCTTCCTTTAGAGGCGACATTCCCTTAATATATGATGTTAATCTCGACATTTCCTCCGCAGTTTCTCAACATGGCGTCCGTTTTCATGCGGATATTCAACTTAATCTGCATGATGTTATTGATCGGTCATTGGTCTGGATGCCTTCAATTCCTTGTGCCTATGCTTCAAGGATTTCCGCCTAATTCGTGGGTGGCGATTAACGAATTGCAAGTAAGTCTAGTTTTTACGAGTATTTTGATCCGAATAAAATAACGCTAATTGTTTTAATATTCAAGAGCTTTTCGTTTTATTAGAAGATATTTGCATAAAATATCAGAGTATTTGCATAATACAATAAAATGTAAACGGGCAAGCGTGAGTCGAGCTCGCGATACTAAGGGTTCTATAATACACATCACGGTTCATGAGATACCGTCTGGTGACATACGGCAGACAGAAAGACAGACATACAAATATCAAAGTTTAATAATCATATTACTTTTTCCCTTTTTCCTTTGTATACGTAATCCTAAAATATAACACGTTGTTAACTGCGAAATTTTGAAAGAACGTTATTAACTCCCACATTGTGCCAGAAAGTCTTTATTATGTCTACGTATGTTTTAAACATAATTTAAACGTGCACTACTCTTATTTTCAGGAAGCTTTTTGGCTGGAGCAGTATTCATGGGCGCTCTTCAAAGCGATGTCCCACATGCTCTGCATCGGGTATGGCCGCTTCCCTCCCCAGTCGCTCACAGACATGTGGCTCACGATGCTCTCCATGATATCTGGTGCTACCTGTTATGCCCTTTTCTTGGGTCACGCAACAAACTTGATTCAGAGTCTTGACTCGTCGCGTAGGCAATATCGTGAAAAGGTAATCGCTGTTCAAAGCTTCCACTTTTAAATGTCACTAAAGCTGTTATGAACACATTAAAATTTAAACAAATATAAAATTTAAACAATTTATGAGATGCCCATTAAAATACCCTTTAAATTACCATTTATAAAAGTCATTAATTTAATCAGTCATCTTACCATCCCAATAAATAGTGTTTAAAAACTAATTAACTGTCATAATTGCCTGTTTCAGAGATTAGACGTGAGTACAGAATGAATGTTCGTTAGTGGGTTATTGTTGTTGCAAATCACGTTTTTCATACACTTAGGAATCATTTTCACATTATATTAACCGGTGATTTAATTGGGCGTAGTTTAAAAGTGATTGTCCTATAATAATCACTATAGTTTGTTTTTTTGCACAGTCATTGTATAACAGTTTTATAATATCAATATATTATCTACAGAAATAGAACAGCAGCTCTCTCATTTATCTATACGTCTTTTATTTCTTATTTATTAATAAAATACGTCCAATTTGTTTTCGTTTCAAAAAAGAAATCTAATATGTATAGTACAATATTTCATCAGTGTTCATGACAGTTTTCATTTCGTATTCATTCGTAACTAACATCAATGGTGTAAAGTAGAGCCTAATCATTATACAATCATTATAAGCCAGAATAACTTAACCCTTAATTAAACCATCATTACTAAGACTACTATACTTATGAATGTATACAGAGCATTTATGTTATTGTATAATATTAGTTATGCTATTATTCTGGTTTAAATTAAAAATAATTTAGCACAATCAATCACGTATCTACATATTTACAAAACAGTGTGAGCGTGACAGCAACGATGTATTATAACAAAGGTATAGTTTTGCAATCTTATAATCATTAAGTATCTAATACAATCCCGTTTTTTTCCAGGTGAAGCAAGTTGAAGAATATATGGCATACCGAAAGTTACCGCGTGAGATGCGACAGCGAATAACAGAGTACTTCGAGCATCGATACCAAGGGAAGTTCTTCGACGAGGAACTGATCCTTGGAGAGTTGAGCGAAAAGCTACGTGAAGATGTCATCAACTACAACTGCAGGTCGCTAGTTGCATCCGTGCCTTTCTTCGCGAATGCAGACTCCAACTTTGTTTCTGATGTCGTCACTAAATTGCGTTATGAAGTCTTCCAGCCTGGTAAATATTGAAGATTCAGATTTCACCCTATTCACGGGACTTCCTTCTGAGGGAAACCCCTGGCCTATAGGACCTATCCTTCTAATTGGCCCTAATTAATTATCAATCATTTCACGTTTAATCCATTTAGTTTTTTTATAAATATGTGAGACGGTAAAAAATGTTTCCGCATGTGATATGGAAAGGCGGAATAATTGCTTTTCTTTTACCATTATTTGGGATTAAATACATCCGAACACGTTTTTGTATGTGATTTTCACTCTGCGTGTGACTGCGTGTACACTGTACTTAAAGGTTTTATATTTTAATAAAATGATCGCAAGCAACCACTTATAGTTTCCTATGTTAAAGTCATTGATACTTCCAACTTCATTCTACGTAATACATGTACTATTGATTTAATATACAGTACTTCATAGCATAAATCTTTTATTCTTAAAATACTTTACCACATTTATTTGTTCTTCTTTTTAGGTGATATTATCATAAAAGAAGGAACCATCGGTAATAAGATGTATTTTATTCAAGAAGGCATAGTAGACATAGTGATGGCCAACGGCGAAGTAGCGACCAGTCTATCGGACGGGTCTTATTTCGGCGAGATCTGTCTACTGACAAATGCCCGACGAGTTGCCTCCGTCCGCGCCGAGACTTATTGCAACCTATTTTCCTTATCAGTGGACCATTTTAACGCTGTACTTGACCAATATCCACTAATGCGCCGCACAATGGAGAGCGTCGCTGCGGAACGTCTAAATAAGATCGGCAAGAATCCCAACCTCGTCGCGCACCGGGAAGACGACACGACGTCGGAGGGGAACACCATCAACGCCGTGGTGAACGCACTGGCCGCGGAGGCGGAGCACGTGAGCCTGTCGGACGACAGTGTGGCGCGCCTGTCGGAGCGCTCGCTGGGGCTGGCGCTGCAGCCTCTGCAGGCGGCGTCGTGCCGCATGGCGGGCGTGGCGCTGCCCGGGCTGGGCGTGGCGGCGGCGGCGCTGCCGCGGCCCAAGTCCGAGCACGACTTCAGCTCGGCGCAGGCGCAGCAGCCGCCGCTGGCGGCGGGCGGCGCCAGCTTCCACAAGTCGGACGCCGGCATCGCCCCCTGACGCCGCACCCTCAGCTAGGCCGCGACGGCCGACCGATAGCAATACTAGGCTTAGTGCGAGCGCGCGGCGCCTCGCTAGGTGTAGCGTAGACGCGAGTATTAGCTGCGACTCTGCCGGGCGAACGCGCCCGCCGAATCTCATTTTGTGATCTTATACTTAATTCTCCTGTTTTATTTAGGTTAAATTTTATATCATCGACGCTGTGACGAATACGCGACGTATTCCGATTATATAGACACTGTTATATATTGAAACTATCGAGTCTTATAGTAATACCTTGCCACTAAAGAGAAAATTATGTAGACTAGACTGAAATGTAAAGATATCACTATTTTATGCTTTGTTGGCGTACGTGAACCTTCATTGTTGACGGTTGAGGAACATTCGTTCGCGTATGAACGTTCAGAGTTTATCGTTGCCGGTAGAGACGATAACGGAGATTATTATATATCTGAAGTTGTTGATAATTATTATTATTACTTATTATGTAAACGTTGAAGCGTAGAGATGTGTAGAGTTGCGTGATGACTCGTTCGCCCCGCTTTATTTAGATAGTCGTGTAACATGTCCTATTTTTGCACATAACCTACTATAATCGTGTGCCATATAAATTTATTTTTATATTTTTCGGTTAGGCATTTACACAGAATCGCAATCGTATGTAACAAAAATATTTTTTAGATGTATTTAAGAATACTTTTATATTGTACGTGTCCTGTTTTCCCAACAATATTTTAACTTAAAAACAATTTTATTTATTTAACATTAAGAAAAATACAATAAAAAATAAACGGTTGGTTCAAAACAAACACACGTACAACTAGGTTTACTAGAAGTTTATTTATTCTATGTAGGTAATTAAAATGGTATTTTTGTTAGTATTGTTAATATCATCTATCCACATATCGTAATCCCAATGAATCCTAACCATATAAGTGTAAAAGTAGAGTAATCATTTAATTTTATAGATTATTATACGCGGGCGAGCGAGTGTTACCGCAACACGCGGTGACGCACCGTGCAGTGCACAATTGACGCACAACCTTTAAACTCTCACAGTTCAGTAGCACCGTCGCTTTCTTATTTTAACATTTCATAGTCATATCTGCCTCGTGGCATACAATTCTCTCGGTTTCCTAAGTAGATTCGAATCAGTAGCGCTTGAATCGTTGGTTTTTGTAAATATTGTAAGTACGAGGATTCGCCTTTTAGTGTATTGTTTTATAGAAGTGATAAACGGACACGTGTCAGCGGTCCAGTCAATTAAACCGGAGCGCGCGGTACTGCGCAACAAATTGATGCACACTACACTTGGTACCTTATTTTAATTGTAGGAAAATTAATTTATTATCGATAGTGATCATTTCGTAGGATTAAGTAGGCCCGAGCGGTAATAAATTCGGACGAATTACGTTGTGATAGTGCAGCTAGGCTGCTGTCTTGCCGCCGGCTCGGCGATACTCGACGTCATAGCGTAAGATATAATAGCTCAACTGTGCATGGACGATGCTTATACTTCTTTCTATTTAACATATTTAATTCTGCCTTTATTAGCTGATATTTTCATTGGCAGTAAGCTCTTAGACATTTTGCAAGTGCTTCTTGAAATTGTAATAACTAGAAACATTAGATGACAGCAACGATACTTCCCTTGGTTAGAGTAGAGTAGTCGTTGAGCCGACCGCCGCCGGCGCCGCATCTTTGGCACATTTCATCGTTGACTAATTATTCTTATAGTATCATAACAATTTGTAAAATAATTTTGCAAATGTTGACTTTTTAGCCAAAATATAGATAATGAATGACGAACCAATACGCAGTAGCTTACTAGTAGATGAATGCAGCCTAGTTTTCCGTTTTGGCGACTAACACCAATAGGTACTATGTACTCTTAAGATATTTATACAATTGAGACCTTAGCAGAGTGACGTTCAGTCAATTTATCTACAGAGTAATATTATATTACGTTTGATCCCCGAAAGCATTTATTTACTGTTGTTTTATCTGACATTGATGCTTTTTGTAAAGTATATAAATTTTATAGAAGAGATCTATTTTTATTGTGAAGTTGAGCTGCTGGTTATAACAGAGAAAACTATACGAAACAAGATTTTTTTTATCTGGACTGTTAATTAGTGTATAATTATTATAATTATATTATACTGATTTCTGGTATCTATTTTCACCAAAAGTGCTCATCGCTGTCAAGAAAATTAGAGAAAATGCATTAAAAGAATGATGAAAATCCCTTTGTTGTTTTACTATATTCCTATACTGTATAAGACAAACAAATATTATTGAGCATTGTGAATCCAAACAATGTTGTATTCAACTGAACAAACACAAAAAAATGCATTATTGTTAGACTATCATTACTATTATCTACTATCGACACTACTATAGTATATACTATAAGACATCGACCGCCTCCTTGGTACAGTGGTTAACGCGTGAACGTAGAACCTGGGTTCAATTCACGGTGGGGACGCACAAAAAAAAAATGTCTCGGTCTGGCAGGACACAGAAGGCTGATCACCTACTTGTCCGTAAAGAAAATCGATCAGTGAAACAGATGTACATCATCTGCCCCATACCCCACTAGGGGACACGGGACTTCACTTTATAAGACAGACAGCGCCATGTCTTCGTACTTCTTTAGTCGTTACAAAGCACCTTAATACAGTACCGTAAAACTGAGTGAATTTGTTCAAATTGTTGGTTAAAAAAAAACCCGAAAAATTTATCGCTTTTGAGTTACTTTCGATCATGACAGCATTTCTATATCCTACTAATATTATAAATTTGGTACAGAGACAGATTATAGTGTATATTCGCCAAGTATTTATTAGCACATAGGCTGCTTGTCATCCGGATGCCACGCGAGAGACGCCACGGGTTACAGCTGGTTACATATATTTTTATACTCAACATTAACTTCACTCTATTCTAAAAAACCCACAGAATAGCGTCAACTAATCAAAGTAATACAAAATAAATGTTTTAAAGGAAACTACTCCATATTTGTAGGATTTTGCTGAAATAAATTTAGATATAATTTTAAATGATTAATAAATAAATAAATATTATAAATGAGAAAGTTTATAAGGATTTGTGTGTGTTGTTGCTCTTTCACGCAAAAACTACTGAACCGGTTGCAATGAAATTTGGTATGTAGATAACTGGACAACTGGGACAACATATATGCAACTTTTTATCCCGATATTCCTACGGGTACGGACTAACGCGGGTGAAACCGCGGGGCGCAGCTAGTATTAAATATTTTATAATGTAGTTTTTCGTGCTGTTCTGTTAGAAAATTATTATTCATATATCACTATTTGATTTCATGATTATTTAGAAGAAAATCGAAGTAAGTGCCTACTAGCTACTCTGTTTTTCTTCAATTCAAGATTATAATATATATAATAGATACGCGTTTAGTGTCAGATAGCCTTTAGATTCAAGAAAAATGACGAATGCGGTGAAGACATGATGGATTAATAGCAATATGAAAGAGTTTATTTCTAGATTTTATTCTTTGAAAACAAGATAAATGTTGTATTTAAAAAAAAATCGAGATTGATTAATTGCTTGTCACAGATTAATTCAATTATATTATCGTTCACAAAATCGCTGCAAACTGTTCAAATGCCAATCTGTCTATTCACCAAAAAGTAGTATAATAATACGGGCATATTATCATACTTCTCTTTGAATATTTTACAGTTATATATATTGAAGGGTATATAATACGTACATAAACATCTGGAATGGTCATTGACAGTCAGTTTTATTCAGTGTTGTCGTCTCATTACTTATTACTCTCCTTTGTGGTTGTCCTTGGAAATATTCTGGGGTAAATTGGAGTTCGGTAATATATAAAACATTATACGTATAAAAATCCCAAAGAAGAAATTAGAATTAAACAAAACGGAAATATTTATTAAACAGACGAAGGTTGTTCCATAGCTCTTTTATCTTTTTGTAAGAGATAAAGTCATGTGTAAGTTTAAAAATTATTAAACGGTAACACTGATCTTACTTCATTCCGTGAAGCATGGTGCGTGTCATTCTACTGCTGTAAATAAAATAATTTAATATTTTATATCAGTCTGAAGATATTAAAAATGTGAATAAATATACAGCTAAATTCTTTATTATTGTTAAGGCTACAAGCTTATTATTGCATATAGGCTATTGTTGATTGTTGTGTGAGCAGTGAATGTATCGAATATACGCCAATACAGTCATTTAATTAGGGAGAATTTAAATTAAAATGTCAACAAGGAGAGCAAGAATCAAAGCGGTTACAGCATTACCACCAAGAAGAAAAAATGCAGCCACAGCCGAAAGTACTAAACCTCCTAAAAATGATAGTCCAAAACAATCCACTCTCACAAGCGATCGGGAAGAAAACGTTCAGCTCCCTGAAAGTGTCGAACCTACTCTAACCACGGGCAATGATAATAATTCCACTCCAAAAACTGTACATTCCGAAAATGTAAATACAAAGGAGAAAGAAACACAACCAGTTACTCCATCAACATCCACGACACGCAATGTTTTTGCCTCTCCAATTATTAGACACAGTCCGAAAAGGGCTTTTGCTTCACCTTTAATTCGCAATAGTCCGAAGAGACCTTTCACTTCACCAAATAGAGTAGTTCTTCAGAATCCTTCAAAAGGCATAGATACTGCAAAAACGAAAACTCCTCTTCATCAAGCCACTCCTACACGTCATGAACTGACAGAAAATACAGAATTGAGAGTGGCAAGTAATTCTATAAGTAAAATAGAACAAAACAATGTTGGAAGCAAAGCAAACACAGATGGTAAGTTGAATTTCTATTTCAATGAGCTACAGCAGCAATTGAACAGGCTCCCTTCGTAATTGTTTCAATAGTAAATAAACACTTAGAAGTTCTAATTGCAACACAGAAAAGAAACCTGGATAGGATGTGATTTATAATTTTATTTTTAACACTAACATTGATGTCCTATTTGTGTAGTAGATATTAATTTAAGAATATGCAAAACATAATTTTTTGCACAAATTAAATTATATCATTTTTAATCCTGGCACAATTTTCATACATAATGTTTTAAAATTACAGATTATAATGTACCAAGTGTACCCGAAAGTATCACAGAAGATGCAATGGATGGAATTGTACCGTTACAGCCTGCTCGTAACACACCAAAACCACTAGAAAAATTAAAAAATGAAATCATTTCTGAAAATGCAGAAGTTATTTTTGATCCTATTGTTCCATTGCCTTCTCCAAGTAAAGTGCGCCCAAAACTCCGGCCTGTACCACGCTTAGGACCAAGAAGAAATAGTATTCAGGTAATACATTGACAAAATTATATAAGGTGAATGAAAGAATTTAATTAGATAGTATGCATTTTAAAAATAGATATTATTATAATTATTGTCTCCATAAAAATGTTTCCTAATGACAGAATAACAACTGTACATTTTGAAGAAATTGGAATAAAGTTATGTCTAACACAAACAATCATTTTATGACAAACTTGACTATGTTGTAAATGCTTTGTTTTATAAATAATAGTTTTTACATAATACAGATAATAAATACTCTTTACAGAGAAGAGAAGAGCCTATAACTCTATAATTAATCATTTAAATATGTAACTAGCTGTGACCCGCGGTTGAAACCGCGTAAGTCCGTATCCCGTAGGAATATACCGATATTATAAAAAGTGCCTATGTGTTATTTCAGTTGTCCAGCTATCTACGAAGCAAATTTCATTGCAATCGGTTCAGTAGCTTTTGCGTGATAGAGTAACAGACGCACACATACATATGCATCCATCCTCACAAACTTTCGCATTTATAGTATTATTATTCGCCAATAGATGTCAGGAAGAGTCGCTAAGTTTAAGTCGATAAAACACGAATATGACATTTTCTAAAAAATATTCCTAGCTAGATCGATTTATCGCCCCCGAAACCCCCTATATACTAAATTTCATGAAAAATCGTTGGAGCCGATTCCGAGATTCCAATTGTATATATATATAAGAATTGCTCGTTTAAAGGTATTAGATATTCTAAATCATCGAAACATTTATATGTTGTAGGGTAGTGCTAGTGAATCAGAAGATGAAAGTCGCCGAAGTCTTCTAAGTGGTGGTACTACTACACCAGCCCCTGCAAGACAGAGACACGACCCCCACACACCCCATCTTACTCTGCAGGGTCTACTGAATAGGTATTTACTCAGTTTTAAATATATTGCTACATTACATCAATGAGCTAACTCTAATTTTTCCAATGAAATAAATATGAAATAAATAAGATTTGTCTTTTCTGGTCTGTTTGTAATAAAGATGTATTTTACTGCTTAAAATCTATTTCGAAGTTTTAGCTATGAAGTCTTTTCATAGCTAAAACATTAAGGTAGTCAATAATATAATGTTATGTTTTAGGAACATACAGTAATTGCTAAATATGGATTTCACAAAAGCAATTACATATTTTCAAACTATTAAGATAATAACTATGATACACTTGGTTTATATTATTTATCTACCACTTCACGTGATTTCTATTATTTCATACAATCATATTGCGTTGTTAAAGCTCTCATGAAAGATAAGAAACATAATATACTATTGCCTGATTAAGGTTAATTGTAAATGTACAAATATTATTTTCAGGGAAGTGAGTCGAATAAGGAATGATTCAGTGAGTTCAAATATGAGTCAAGCCACAACACAGCCAGCACCAGCATCTCCACTCAAAGAAAAAATACAGAAGTATGATATTTCCTTAATACTAGTTGTCCGTATAGGCTTCACCCATGGTACACATGTTGCCTATAGCACCTTAGTCAAGTAGTTCCTGAGACTGCCTGTCTTAAAACAAACAAACTGTTCAGTTATAATATTAGTAGTATCATGTTATATACTATCAATTGATTTCATATTGTTGATTCTTGATATATCATATTGTAAAATGCTGTGTACTGTACGATTGCAAAAAAAAAATTCCAATTCTAAACCGTTAAATGTAATTTCATGGTTTTATGGCCATTGTTAAAGATCTGTGTTTTTCTTCAAGGTCTCGACGAATAGAGGCTAGTAGGCGACTAATGGCGATGAGACGACGACGTGAGGCAGTCAAACGCGAAGCGTTGACCATGTATGATCTCATATTCTACAACCCTACCACAAACCCCATTGTGTAAGTAGACTTCCATGTATTTTTTTTACATCATTGTTATCATAATTTTACTTATCAACCCAGTAATTCTTATTCTAATGAATAATCAAATTTTCTAACCAAAAGGCCAGATCAAGATGAACTTAAAGCTAAAGAGGAGAGTATTAAAGACTTGGAGAAACAGAAAAAAGAGATGAAAGAAGAAGACGCAGACGACCCTCCAGAAAGCGATGCCGCGCCTGTTCCACAACTTAAACTTGGCCCAAATGGGGAAATCGTCCTTGATGAATCTAGTTTGGTAAGTATTGTTGTAGAGGTAATAAATCAATGTACAGAAAATTATAGAGGTAATTAAAAAATGAATGATGATACTTGCAGGTGATAAAGCAAACGCAAACGCAGAAGGTGTCGTCGGTGGTGCGCGAGGGCGGGTGGCAGGCGGGGCGCGGGCAGTACAAGCGCAGCGCGCGCTCCGCCGACTGGAGCGCGCCGGAGACCGTGCGCTTCTACCGCGCGCTCGCCGCCATCGGCACCGACTTCACGCTCATGGCGCCGCTGTTCCCGGACCGCACGCGGCGCGAGCTCAAGCTGAAGGTGAGTGCTGCGCAGCGTTCCCGGACCGCACGCGGCGCGAGCTCAAGCTGAAGGTGAGTGCTGCGCCGCGTTCCCGGACCGCACGCGGCGCGAGCTCAAGCTGAAGGTGAGTGCTGCGCCGCGTTCCCGGACCGCACGCAACGCGAGCTCAAACTGAAGGTGAATGTTGCGCCGCGTTCCCGGACCGCGGGAAATAGACCAAACAAACTTGTCTTCGTAGATTTTTTTTTTTTTCATTCACGCTGTTTTTCTAATAACCTGAACATGTACATTCGAACGAAATAAATAAACGGAGATTCTTATAACAATGAAATAATTTTATCTATGCAGTATGATCATGTTCTGCGTTAAAGTTCCCCGTGCAACTAGGCTATAGAATAAAACAAATGATATCTTTAATTTCAGTTTAAAAAAGAAGAGAAAGTAAATGGCGCACAAGTTGATAAGGCTCTACGATCAAGAATAGAGTGGGACGCCATTTCACTCAAAGACGAATTCACAGAAGAAAGAGAAGTGGAAAAACGTAGGGCGCAAGAAGAGAAGGACAAGTTTATGCGACAGAAGAAAGAAGAAAAAGATCGGTTACGAGCTGCTAAAGAGATTGGACATAGAAGAAGTATGTTCATTTTAATCAATTATTTTATGATTTATAATTTTTATTTTATAAGATTTCAGAATCATGCTTTAAAGTTCTGGAAAATTCAATTGTATCTGCGTCATTGAAAATCATAGTGTATCATATTATTATCATAGCATAACATAGGTTTCACAATTTCAACTCAAATTAATAAAAATCTCACGTACATTTTACTTATTTTTGTTTCTATTCAAGGTCGAGGTTTAAAAGCGTTAGAAGTGTCTGTAAAAGCTAACAGTAGCCGACACAAAACAGATGTCGCAACTGCAGATGATTTACTAGAACGTGCGAGGCAAACGCAACCCCTGAAGCGTACAATACCAAAATCTCCAATACCAATACCGCCTCCAAATATTGCAACGCCACCAACACCGACTCTCACTACACTAGCAATGATAAACAAGAGACAAAAAACTAAAGACACTCCAAGCCCTGCTAACGCGGCAACTTCAAGAACACCTAATGTGAATAAAACGCCCGAAGTAGTAACTTCCCTTAACAACATTCCTTCAAACATCGAGACGGGATCACTTATAGTTTTAACGGTGAACAATCCAAAATCACCTGGGAAGAAGATGCTTCAAACATACATAGCTCACGAACCAGGAAAACTGACTCAAGTGGCTTTACCTACAGTGCTGTTGAATTCCGTAGTTGGATATATGAAGAAGGGCACACCGAAGAGTACTGTGTCCAATAGTTCTTCACCTCTCATGTCTCCGAATAGCAATAGTGATAGCCGGACTAGTACCCCCAGTGCCAAGTGTTCAGATTCAACAAAACGATCACGGAATAGTTCCTTTTCCATCACACAGCTTTAATATATTAATTGTGTTGTAGCTTAGTAGTGGTGTAGACTAACTTGGAAACAAATGTATGTTAATTATTAATTTTTAAACAGCATAGTAAGTGTGAGTAATATGGGAAATTAAAATATTTTTTTTAGATGCTATCATTGCCTCAACTGAATTTTATACACCACTACTGATGAAACCAAACATTAATTCAAAACATACAAGTACATAGTGAACTAAACACAACGTTAGCGCAAACCAGTAGCGAACAGCGCCTAGTTTGAGCTAAGGAAATATATACGAGATTGAATTGAATAATACAAATACTTGATTTTCCGAAATATAAATGACACAGAAAATTTTACAAACCATCCATTTGTATATAATTCAATTGTCATATACAAATTAAGATGATCATACATGAATTCAAATGTAATAAAGTTAACAAATTTTTGTAAGTGTTGCATAAACTTAGTAAGAAGATCTAATTACGTGGACGAAATAGCGACATCATATATAGACTATTTGGTGCATCAATAATAGAAAAATGTATCTTTATATTCTATAGTTGTAAATATTGCACCTCGTGTCGAATTAAGCATGATACAACCAATATACACTGTGCCAATTACAGTTTTGAAAATCGCTAGCTTTCTACGAATATCTTTGAAAACAATTTTTTCCATCATGTTTATAATACAACTATTGTATATTTTAATATTGATTGAATATTTTGTGTACAATATAGGTATGCTTAATTTAAATTAAATTTTGAGATGTTCATATAAAATATCAAATTACCCTTATTGTTTAAAAATCTAAGTTCAGATCAACAAAGCAAAAATTCATAATGCATCTGATTTTTACTTACATATTTATAATTATCCCAAATAACATTGCTATTTGCTTGAAAATAATAGAAAATTATTGTAACTACAGGCACAGTTAATACATTACAGTAAGATTGTAACCTTAACCATCGCAGGATCTTCATATAGATGAGCTAAGTTTAAATGTGTGAAGTGTAATAATATAATCTTCACGTCTGTCACGTTATGTTTTATTTCCAAACGCAATAATATATATCCCAGGATTACGACAAATTTTATTATCGTCATTGGGATTAGTTAATGTTTCATTTAACTTGTTATTTTATGTGTTAACAATACACACGTGTTTACTCCGACTGTAAATAAATATTTATGATTATATCCAATAAACGTGTTTTAGTTAATCCCTCTTTTTTATGTCCTTACTAGAAGTTATTTACTCAAAATCCAAGTCTAATTTTTACGTAGTGTTTAGGAAATGTCTTTTTTTTCTAGTGAAAAGAATCGGCTAGAAACTCTAGCAGAAAATAAAAAATGCTTAGAAATTTATTATAATTTAATAAAAAAAAAAACTAAATTATTTAAAATTAATGCGCTTCAATAACTTCATGCGGGAACCACTGCGACGACTCTAGTCCATCCCACAACGATAACTCGGGGTCCAAGAATTCTTGATTCATCTCATCAATGTCAATTGGTCGTTTGTGTTCTGCATGTGATCATGAGAATTGTTAACAAATTTTAATATGTATTTAAAAATTAATTATTCAAATCCATTAGGGAAATATAAAAATAAAAACGCCTTATACCATTAGCCACAGCTCACAATAAAATAAATATTAAATGTTTAATACCATAAAAATAAGAAAGCAATGTTTACAAATGAATATCAATACCTACACATTTTTTACAATTCGTTGTATATAACTTGTATGATATTACATCAAGTTCGCCTGAATGTTACTCAGTTCGAAACGAAAAACCCAACATGCAAACAAAATTTACACACAGCATAACAATAATTATTTTGTAACAGCCCAATATTTACACAATACATATTTTTTATTATTTTGCACTACTGCCAGCAAACATTTTCTAAAAGCTTTCTACATTATCAATATCAATAAAAAGTATATAAAAATTTGCATACAAACAGTAATCATACTCACCAACGAGCGCTAATTCATCGCTCTGAGCTTTAGCAGCAACAGCTTGCGCGGGGTCCATTACCGGCGCCGCCTGCACCGCCGCGCTCGCGTCCCCCTGCCCATAGTAGCCAGACCACGCTGAATAATTTTGCCAATAGGCTGACGGATCATAATATTGGTTGTACTCCTATAATTATAACTCTTGATCAATACAACTATTACACTCAAACTACACCAACTATAAGCTCAATACTTTCCTGGTACCTTACGGTAAGCAAGGTATGCAGCAAAAATATAAGAGAAGAAGCCTGCGTTATGCTGTCATCTGTACAATGAGCCAATGTGAGCAATTTTAGCTTGATACAACATTCACTTTAGTAAGTTTGCATATGCATTGAAGTGATGCACGCAAAAGAAAATTATATTGAGACGAGCCAATTAAACATAAGCATTTCAATTTGAAAATTCAGGCATTCATTTTGTATTAGTTAATGCTGAGTTTAAATGTTTTATAAGAGAAGAATGAAGCTATAAAACAGAAAAAACCATACCGCTCCAGTTGTATAAGTGGGATTTGTTGCAGTACTAGATGTAGTGCTGGGTGTTGTCACAGCACTTTTAGGTTTTGGTACTGCAGTACATATTTTCAGTGGTTTTGACCCGAGGCCAGTATACCCATTCATTGCATATAATGCATTCCGCTGTTCTTCCTCATTTCCAAATCGTACAAAACCATACCCCTTAGTATAACCGGCATTGTCTAATATTACTGAAAAAGATTTCAAATGCAATTACTATTTTTTTGTACATAGATTTAGTATTTAGTTTTAAAGTATGTGTAATTTTATTAATAGGTCTAGGATAAATCCAAAAACATACAGACCTTTTGCTGTCTTAATAGATGAATACTTTGATGCAAATACCCTATATAACGAATAGTCATCAACATCTGGGCTGAGGTCACCAACCCAGACAGAAAATTCTCTTTCCTGTTGCATATTAGCTCTGGCTTCCCTTGAAGCTGTATTAAGTCTGAATCTCACAACTGGAAATGTTCCCGGAATGGGTTTGCCATTCAACTTGTGCATTGTATCAATAGCTTCTTCGTCAGTCTGCAAGTGAAAAATGTTAATTTTTTCTTACTTTTCTTTTGCTATAAGAAAAAGTGGTAGACACAGTAGTACAGTTCTGGCTGTTAATGTAAAACAGTATCATTTTTGGATATAAATATAATAACTGGATTAAACATTTTGCTTGTGATGATTAAACATTGAAAGTTGATAAAAAATATAAAATAAAATTTAATTAATTAACAGTTTTATAGTTATATAAAATAATACCTGAAAATGAACGAAAGCATAACCCGCCGGTTCACCTGTGAATTTATTTCTCATGACTTTAACAGCTAATGGCCTTTGACCCATCCTATGAAAAGCGGCCAAAATAAAGCTCTCAGTCATGTTTGGTTCCAACTGTAAAGTCATATTCAATTAGAATAAATAGCATAGTACAAAATTTTTTTAAATAAATTAAAACTACTTACACTACCCATCCACAATTGACACTGCATGGTGATGATTTATGTAGTTTACCTTTCCAATCTGTTAATAGTAAATAAAATAGACCTAATAAACTGCCTATTCACTTATTATAATTGATCTTATGAACAAGATATGTACGAATTGTACGATGTTTGTTATTTTGATTCCCTGATTCCAGATTCACTTGACGTTTCGTCAATTTGACAAAATATTATGGCAACATATAAAAAAATAAAAGCAAACCATTCGCGCTACGACCTTCTTTTTGGTAATAAATATGGTATATGAAAAATACTGGGCCTGAGTTGTTAATTTCTTAAATTTGTTAACGTTAAAGAATGTGTAAAGGACTGTATTATTAAATAACCATGGTTATTGACAATCTACCTATTGCTGGTTTCTTATATTTAAATACATATTAATTTTTTTTGCGTACGGCTACTGCCACTTGTACATAAATAAAATTGTGACAGTACTCGTGCGTTACCTCAATTTTACAACTTGTCATCACCAAGCAAATAACATTTGTCAATGTCAGTTGGTCCAGTTTCCAACAAAGGATATAGGTACCTATAAAAAGTTTTTGGTGATTCTTATCTGATTAGTCAATGGCTTAACAAGTTAACACGTCGGCAAAGTGAAGTTTAAATATGTCGCGACTTGATAATATAGAAGCCTTGGAACAACAGTTAGCTGAATTGCAGGTGAATAAAGATCTTAATTCTCCAGGAAGAATCAAAAAGATACCACCAGCTGTGCCGCCAAAAAAGAAGGCTCAACCACAAGTTCCACATAGTGCTGTGGTAAATAAAGTATGTGAGCCATCATACTCTTTGAAAATATCGTCATTAACCAACAACGAGGTTCCGCCACCACCACCGCCGCCACCACCGACTTACAACAATGTATTACGACATGCCAATCACGTCCATACTCATAAAGATTATGCTAATGTAACTCAACTCTCCCTCCCCAATGTTTCATTTAAAAATAATGTTCCATTACCATCTAAAGTTTATAACCCTACCTACAGTAATATACCGCCATATCAAACTTCGAATCCGCCTCCACCACCACCTATCAACATGACTCAATTAAAAAGTTATGATCCCAATCATAACCATGAAGAATATTTACCACCTCCTTCACCTGTCAGCTCTAATTATAGCGAGCTTGCTAGAGCCACGGCGAACATAAACTTCAATCAAGAGAGACCTACATATCCCCCAATCTATCAAAATGATTATCCTGAGTATGGGGTGTCTCAGGCTTCCACCTATGAATCACTTTATGAGCCTATCAGTCCTCATCCAAACAATAAGTCATCTTCTGCAAATACCACTCCTACTTTTAAAAATAATTTAATTAAAACGGGAAAATCACCATTACCAAAGGAACAGGAAGTGGATGCCCTTACAGATCTTCTTGTTCAGTCTATATCGGATAGCCAAGATTTGGATGTATTTGGGATGTGTGTTAAATGCAATCAGAAAGTTGTTGGTGAGAGTTCAGGGTGCACAGCAATGGGAAATATGTACCATGTTCAGTGTTTCCGCTGTGAACACTGCAATACAAATTTGCAGGGTAATCCATTTTATGATGTTGATGGCCAGCCATATTGTGAAGCTGATTATTATGAAACCTTGGAGAAATGCTCAGTATGCAATAAACCAATTTTGGACAGAATCCTTAGAGCAACTGGCAAGCCTTACCATCCAACTTGCTTTACTTGTATTGTATGTGGCAAAAGTCTTGATGGCATTCCGTTTACTGTGGACGCAATGAACCAGATTCACTGTATTGAAGATTTTCATAAGAAATTTGCCCCCCGTTGTTGTGTGTGTGAGCTGCCCATAATGCCAGAAGGAGGGGAAGAGGAGACAGTTCGAGTTGTGGCTTTGGATCGCAATTTCCATGTACGCTGCTATAGATGTGAGGATTGTGGCCTCCTGTTATCATCTGAATCTGAAGGTAGAGGCTGCTACCCTCTTGATGGCCATATTCTATGTAAAGCATGCAATGCACACCGCATCCGTCTTTTAACAAATGTGATGACTACTGATCTGTAGTTAGCTACTACTCTTGAAAAATTTATATTTGGAGTTTTTTTATATATTTCTACTATACTATTCTACTATATATACATATTTCTACAATACTTATTTATAGCTGTAAGTGGATTGAGATGTAATATAAATAAGTATTTACATTAAAAAGTCATTATTTATAGATTGTAATGCCTGTCCTTTTATGATGGCAGCTAAGGTTGTTCAAAGTCATGTGACATTTATATTTATAAATAATATATTAAATTATTGATTATTTAGATGACATTGTATTACGAAGAAAAGGCTGTTGATATTTATAGGTTGAATCAAAATTGATGAGCGTGATATATTGATATGAATGCCAAAATTATAAAATTGCATTTCAATGCTTAATCTATTTTATACACATTTTTTAAATTGTAGTTATAGGCATATTTTATGACTTTATACACTTATTTAGTAGGTTTTATTAATAAAGTAATATAAAGTTTGTACTTATGTCTATTATTACCTATTGATCCTTACTAATAATATGTAATAGTAATATTTTATTTTATTAATTTTTAAATTTGGTTTTTCTTATAAAATATTTGAGTCAACAAAATTTACTGTGGATGCCTAATATATAAAATATATCTGGGAGCATGAGATGATTATTTTATTCATCATCTATAACTACAGAAATTGAATAAATAAACATAAAATTGTTGCAAAAAATGTAATATTATAATATCAATAAATTTACAATACTGGCAGAAAATACATAAAAAGGCACTTAAATCACAGTTTTTAAATGTAAAGAAGACAAATTATACAATTAACATTACCTACTAACTAGATATATGCAATACTCTTGCTTCTTTTCGTTGCCTAGGTATCAATATTCATACAATTTTACAATAATATGTCACTCAAACGGTAGGACACAACGGACAATAACAAAATGACCAGTCAATCATAATCTTTTGGATTTGGAAAAAAAAATAATTAAAAGGCAAGTAAGTCAACTAGCTTCTAAAATATAAAAAGATTAGATTAATATGTTTAAGGGTACGTAAAAGTACCTAAGCTTACATTCGAGGTAACGGCGCCTATAATTAAAATGTTTATAAACATTGCATTGACTAAATTTACGTTGAGATCTGTGTTCGAAATGACTTATCGTTAAAAGTCTAAAAATGTGTACATTTTAAGAAATAGGAACCACATTAATTTGAAGAGAACTTATTAATTGTTGATTATGAAATACAAAAAAAATAAATACAATAAGTACATTAATGACGAGTAGTTAGTAGCATTCCTTATTTAATTAATAAAACATTCTATTTAAATGTACCTATGTCTGTTTAGTATATCTGTTATATTTTATGTCTTAACTTTGTGTTAAATTTTGGCGGGCTTAATACTTGTTTCATAAAGATAGATCGTTTTTCTTTAATTTGTTTTGTTGCTGAACTAAATTCATCCACAGACGTAGAATTTATTTGGTCGGAAGAACTAAAATTCTCAGGAGGAAAACACATTCCGTCATTCTCATTACCATACTCTGCTGTCGTCTGTTTTCGATCTTGATTGATGTTGTTTGAATTGCATAACTTTGATAAATTATTATCTGAACGGTTATATAGTATTTCTTCATCAGAATTCAACTTGGGTTCAAATTTTTCCCGTAGTATGGAAAATTTTCGCCGTGGTCTATTCCTAGAACTCTTTTTAATATTAGATGATTTTGAGGCTGATGTGTTTGCACTAGAATCCTTTTGAATCAGAGATTGCAAAGACGGTGTTTTGCGGCTTAATGAAAAGTTTTCCGTGGAATTATATGGTAATGATGTATTTTCCGAAACTAATTGCCAAAGAAGATCAATATCTTTATTTGAAATGTCGTGTAAACGATTAGATTGATTAACAATCTTTTTATGATCGGTTTTTAAACTATTATAAGATTTTTCTCTTCTTGTCGAATTTTGAGGATAATTAGAAACATTATTGGAATAAGAATTATCACAATTGGCTATATTCATGTCTTTCAATTGTGTATCTAATTTAGCCGCATGCGATGAATCTAAAGCAATTTGTTTTTCGGTCAAGGCATCCATTGTATTACTGGAATCAAATTTAGATGGTTCTTTCCAAAGAGCTTTTTTTAAATTATTTTCACTTTGATTAAAAGTTTTGAATTGAGGTGATTCCCAAGTATGTTCCCTTCTATGATATAAATTCCTAGGTGAATTTGTAACTGTGGCTTTTCTTATTTCATCTATTGTTGCTACAAGTGAACTTTCTGAATTCAAATGTTTTTTATTTGAAGGATCTATATCACCTAAGTCGTCTAACTCTTCTATTATGGGTTCTAAATGATTTGGATCCTTATTATTTTCTAATATGTAGGATTTTGTTAAGAGAGCGTCATCACTGGTTTGGCACATCACAGTATTAGCGTAATCATCAGGATTTCTTTCGACTTTTACGAAAACATTTGAATACGTATGGGGCTTTTTTGGAAATGGAGGAGCAGATAATATTGCGTTCTTTAGTTCTTGAGACAAACAACTACTTATTTCTGAACTTTCAGATGTAAATGTATCCCGACTCCTATCTCTAACTACGCTACCATCGTGAAGCCAATTTTCAATGTCACAATATCCATTCCAAGATCGGAGACCCCAAGCTTCTCGCGCAATATTAACGGCACAAATATTTTCATAATCATGTACGGATAATATTTCGGTCGGAGTGTCTAAATCACGTTTAACGTGAAAGAGGCCCGAATTCATACCATTTTTCTTTCTATCTTTTTTTGTATACATTTCCTTAAGAATGTCTAATGCTATTCTCTGAATATTTTCTATATCAGCATCTTGATTTCCTACTTTTATATTTTTCAAAGCACTTAAGCACAGCTTCTGTACTATATTCTCATTAAATGTGTTTATATCAGAACTGTTAATATCACTAAAACTTAAGTCTAGATCCATATCAATGGAATCAGATGATGTTTTCTTATTCGATCCATCTGTATCGTGACTTAATTCAGAACTACGATCAGTCTTTACTTTGGAGAATTCTTGATTGATAATATTAGACGCACCTAAGTTTAGATTATTAAAATCATCTCTCAATTCGTCAGAAGAACAAATACCTCTACGTTTTTGGACATTAAGGACATTCGAAGTAATTTCATCAATGGAGCTTTCCAGATTTTCTATAGATGAGAGTTTAAGGGTCAATTCAGTAGGAGAACATATTTTCTTTTTGGGTTTTATGATTAAACTATCATGTCTATTGATTACAGTTTGTGGGGTGTTTTCAATTGTATACAATTCAATGCTAGAGGTATCCATGCTAATATTACCAATAGGTGCTGAAGTGAATGTGGGTGTTCCCGATCTTGCGATCCAATGGTCCAGTAGAAATTTTTTGTCAGCGTTTTCGCTTTCATTTGGTTGACCAGTTTGGGAAGCATTGGAGTCTTTTCTGTGAAACACCGAAAATGTGATTTAAATAATTTTGCATGAACTTTTACTAATTCAGTAACTACTTATTGTTTATAACTTTAAAAATAAATTACCTTTTTTCGTAGTTTGTCACCTGAGGAATGTTGGAATTTTTAAATAATCTTAAGTTATTTAAGTTCGCACTTTTTTCATTCTCTGTTTTAGTATTATCACACCCAACTTTGTTGTTCAATTCAACATCTTCGTGTACATATCTCCAAGGAATTGGTCCTTTGGAATGGAAATATCTATAATATACAATCATAGCTGCAATGCCTAAAAATTTTTTTCATTTTGTGAAAACAATAATAAAAATACAATACAAATATAAGCACAAGTAACAATACTCTAATTACATACCAATCAAAGTGCCAAAAATCACACAAATTGTGGCGGCAATTGACCAAGCTTTCTTCTGTCTCTCGATATCCGTTATAAGCATGTACAAAAGCATACTGCCCAAATTCTGGGTGACTATCAATGTATAGAACATCATTAGTCTATAGCGAGTATGCCCTTCTTTCACGTTTATAAAACAGAAACAATATACAAATCCCATTACAGCATTGTAGAGAGTTTCTTCAAATTTGTTTGGGCAAAAAGTTGTTTTCTGTGTTATTATCCAGAACGTCATTGCAGACCAGTGCAACCCTAAAATAGTTTTGTTAAGTTTTATATTACATGAGTATTGTCTATACAGAATTTATCACACTAGAATATGCAGACTTTCACTCGACGACGACACAAGGAATCACATTTTAAATCTGTTAAAAACAGATTCATTAAAATTAATTAATCCTATGCTCAGGGCTTAAATTTTACTAAAATTTTATACTTATGTTAGCTATGTGTATATAACATATGTATATAACATCAAACTTTCCACAAAAAACATTTATGTTGCTTTTTTTGTGAAAAAAATAATGTTAGGATAGTTTGCATTGGTCTAGAAATTTTGGTGTAATGAAGTTAGAGTATATTTGGTTGAATATTAAAATTACAAAGAAAGTGGGTACAAAGGTGCATATGAATCTAATATTGCCTAAAGTGGTTACTTGATAAATAAACATACCCAGAGGTATCAGAGTCCATACACCAAAAATTATACTGAACAAAAAAATTCCAGCTATTCTTCCTATTAGAGTTCCGAAATGCCATGTCAGTTTTAATAATAAAGAGGTCCAATCAATGCTATCAGATGAAAAGGTGGTAGTGCTATATATGTATGTAACACAACCCCATATCACAGACGCTATAGAAGCTGTTAATGAAAATACTGAAAAAGTAAATAAAATTAATATTTGTTTTGAAATAAATGCATACATACATGTGTTAATCTTTTATTTTTAATTGAATTATTGACTGTGCCAGCAACCATTTTTTTATAACAAAAATAAATTCATTAGTTACATACTTAGTCTAAAATTCTCTTAGCTAAATGAAATCAATATGAATTCTTTTGCTATTGTGTGTATAAATAATGAACTAGCAGTGAGCCCTTCATTTGCCCATGGTACATACTTAACACATGTAGAGTGTTATAGCAGTAATGGCCAATTATGTAGGTATCACATTCTTACATATTCAACAGGAAGAGAATTATTAAATTCCGTGAAGTAGTTATTGATATCAGTGCTTTCAAACAAACAAACTTTCCTGAATTTATATTATTTGCAAAGATAATTATTTCAAAATAAAAATTGTAGTCTTACCCCTTGTTTGGTAGTTTTCATTCAACATTACAATTGCATAAGTCTGAAGAATGATCTGAGGAATAGTCCCCGTAAACACATATAAGAAATGCAGTAAACTCAAATCATTTCTCTGAGTCAAAAGTTTTTGCGATTTTACTAATTCTAAGTTTTTACATGAAAACACTTCATATAAAAATAATATGTACCTGCAACATAAGCAATAAAAATAAATTAAAATAAGTAAACAAATTCTAATATGTCGATTTAATGATATAATAAAAACTATTAATTTGTGCTTAAATAAATATTTACTAATGGTTCGCCCTCTTCTCTATATGAAATATGTTAATTTATTAACATCAACACATGCATGGTATATAAAATGGTTATAGTAAATACCTTTCCAATAGTCCTACAAGAAACCCATGGGTAACCCAATGGTGTATATTTATTTTTTTATCTATAACAAACCATCTTAATGAAAATATATTTATCAATATATTTGGAGTTACAATAAAAGTAAGGGTTATAAGGGCCCAATCTAAGTACCCATCTCTACAATATTCTACAAACACCAATATATCTGAAAAATAAATTGTTATAAATATATTTTTTTATCATTTAATATAAACACCAAGGTATTTAGCTATATAATTGTAACAAACCTGTCGCTAGATCGGCAAGAATAGTAACAAGTGATATAAATACACTTATAACATTAAAAACACAACAATTTTCATCTTGATTTTTAATATTTTTTTCCTCTCTGGAACTTCTTATTTTACAGGCATCAGCCATTCTATAAAATTTTATTCATATTGTTATGTATATTTTCTAATTTAAAGTTTTTATAACATTCGAATCTGTTTCTTACAAAATTTAATTCATATCTATAGCTTTATAAAAACTTTATTCAAAGCTGCGCAGACGCACCGCAGACGCACATACAAACAAGACAAAGTAACCATAGACATCGCAATGTATAGAGATGTAGAACTTAAATGCATAAATAATTATGCTATGTAACCTTATAAATAAAAATTTAAGATACAATGCAATCAAATTCTAATATAATTTCGAAGGATAACTACAAATATGCATGACAACAAAATTAAAATTCGTATTCACAACCAGACAAACGACTAAATAGAGTCGTTATTAGTATGTAGTTGCATCTTAGGTGAGTGGGCCTAGGTTGATTATTATATTTTGCGTACCATGTGGCATATATGAGTTAGCTCACCGTTTTTTAATATACATAACTATATAATGATTATTCATAATATACAATACCTAAATAAAGAATATTCATAATTTTTAGACCTACGTAGCTTTTACTGTCAAAATACCTACAAGGAATAAAAATATTTTCCTTAAAAGGCCGGCAAACCTTCACAAAGGTCTTGTAAAGGTTTAGTCTATGGCGCGCGATTTAGTTGTCAGTGTCAGGTCACTTGAAACTTTGACAGCCGACAATTCACAGTTGTCAATAAAGCGTTTGCATTTGTGGATAGGATTTGCAATACAAACGCTTTATTTTTCGGAATAATTTACGTCTAGTAAAAAAAAGTCTACATAAAAATTTTTGTCATTCAGAAGTTAATAGTGAAAGTTAACAAATAATTATGGCTAAAGAAGGCGATATGTCGTTATTTAATGATGTTCTCGAGCCTTTTCGGCGTGTTATAAATACCGACCCTCCAAAAGATAAGTTATCCTCTTCGACTAAGTTAAATTTTTCAGACAGTAGTAATCAGTCCGTAAAAGAAGGTAAGATATAAGGTGCTTTAATATGTATCGCCTTCTTTAAAATAATATTTGCATATTTTATTTAAGAAAAAATATTTTTTTTAGGTATATCTAACCTACTAAGTTCAGGAAAACGCAAGTCAAGCTTTAGTGGTACAGACGCAGAAACCCCGGGAAAGCGCACGCGCATAGATTCAACAAGCGTGCCTCCATCACCATGGGAAGCTAGAAAACTGAAAACTGACTTGATCGCTATGAAAGCACAAGTATTAATTATTCTAATTGGTTAAATATAACTTAGCTTAACATGAAAACTTACAATTATATTCATTTTTTTAAATATAATATTTTAGATAACCAAGTTAGAGGCCCGTATAAATCATCAGCATGCAATTCGGAAGGAGATGCAAATATTGTTTGAAGAAGAAAAAGCGTCTTTAGTGGACCAGCACAAGAGGGATGAGCGAATGATGTCTGATTTGGAAGATAGATTGCAATTAGTGAGGAAGAGGGAACAGGATTTAAGAGAGGAATTTACTGAGGTTTGTACGTAAAATGTCTTATTTTTAATTATTGATGGGTTATAATTAAAAATACTGATATATAATTTTTAATTATGACCCATCATATGTGTTGAAAATATGTTTATATTTCTAATACTCTTTAGATAAAAAACAACTATCCCTTTGATAGAACATAAATTCACCCAGCATCTCTTAGGACGTGTTTGTAAGAATGTTGGTAACTAAATATACATATTTATAATTATACCAGAAAATGTTAAAACCAGACCAGGAATATATTTGGTGCTATTAAAAACATGGAATTTAACATACTACCTATTCAATGAATTAATTTATTTTTATTACAGTCGGTAAAAGAATTTAAAGGCAGTAAAGCAAAATGGGAAAGTGAAAGGTTAGAGCTTCAGAAACAAGTGGCAGAATTAAAGGACCAATTACTCGAAGCTAATGTTAGCAGTAAGGACCAATTGTCCGAAATGGAAAAGGATATGAATGAATTGTTAGCTGTAAGTAATTTATAAATTATATTTATTTTATTTTTAGTGTATTTTATCTAGCCTTCTTTCCTTTTTTTTAAATATAATGATATTTTACACTTGAGTCTTGATCTTATGTCTAAAGACTGTGATTAATAAACCCTGTGATAATGAAAAGTAGAATTGAAGGAAATTTTTAGTGATGGTGTTTCTGTTTGAAGTCATAATTAATAAAAAAATGTTATAAGCATTATACCAAAGTAAAAAATATATATTCTTCAGAACTTCTGTATATACAGCACGATACAGGTTTTATCTTATTTGCATTGAAACTTATTCAATGCAAATAAGATGTAAAGGCATGTGTGATCAAGTATGGATGGTCATTTTATATCTTATTTTATCTTTAAACTAACTTTATGGGTTTTAGGCTTTAGAGGCTGCACAAGAAGAAAGTGAGATACTTAAGGGAGAGGTTGAAAAGCTCAAGGCAAAGTCTGACCAATGTACTATGTTGAAGGCCCAACTAGAAAAACAAGCATTTGAATTGCAGCAAGCCACTAATAAGTTGAAGGAAATTGAATATGAGAGAGATTCTTACAAAGACTGGCAGCAACAGGCAAAGGTATTTGTTTATTTTGAGTACTTGGTAAACTGCTTTCTTAGCTTTATATTGATACTAGCTGCGCCCCGCGGTTTCACCCGCGTAAGTCCGTATTCCGTAGGAATATCGGTATAAAAAATTGCCTATATGTTATTCCAGTTGTCCAGCTGTCTACATACCAAATTCAAACAAAAACTACTGAACCAATTGCATCATTGCAAAGAGCAACAAACACACACACATCCTTACAAACTTTCGCATTTATAATATTAGTATTTAGTAAGAAGGATATTAGTAGGATAATTAGCAAGGAAATATAAGTAGGATATTGATGAGTAAAAACTCTGTAAAATAAATAAAATCCCTGGTCTTGTGGGCTACAAAAGGCTGATCAACTAATAACCTTTAATGAATATTTATTGTTTTACATTTGCTTCATCATCCAAAGTTCTTAAATTGTATGTAAAATATTTGTATGTACATTATAATCACTATTGTAAAACCTGAAATTTGCATAAGAAACATTAATTTGTGAGTAAAATTATTCCCTTTTTTTTCGTAAGCTCAGTATTAAATTTTTTTGCGAAAGTAATTTATTATAATATGAAATCTCAATTGTAATTTATCGCTTTAACAAAATTTTCGTTTTTATATAAATTTTCAGACAGCTCAAAAACGGCTATCGAACATGGCGGAATTAGAAAAGGAAGTGGGCAGGTTGCGTGCGACTGAACGCTCATTACGTGACGCGGTTTGCAATAAGTTGATCTTGGAGGAGCAAGTGCATATATTGTCGACCAAGGTGGAGGCGCTGCAGCCTGTACAACAGGAGCTACATGAAGCTAAGGCAAGTTGAAATTAGGTCACAATTTACTCTAATTAACTCCTTATTGAAGTGAAAATCCTTTAGCCACATTGAGTGCTTCTTGGTGTGGAAAATGATATAGATTCGCATTAATATATAACAATAGTTATAAAGTATCGGATATATTACTACAGTCATACTGTGATTCAGTCTATTAGGCAGTCATAATGCCTAATTTTATATTTTACCATAAATTTGAATTGAATCTTAACAGAGGTATATATTTCTTTTATTTTATCACTACTTTTATGTATTTTTTTTTTTGATAAGTGACAAATAAATGTATACCTGGGCTGTGCCATTGCGAGTAGTAATAATAGGTAACATTAAGATTCATTAAAATAGTATAACAAAATTAACAAAAGTAATACCACATAACCTGGATCACTTCAAAAAGCAATTTAATAAAATTTTATTTAACATGTATATATAACCAATGCAGGTGAAAATAGCATCACTAGAGTCGTCATTAGAAGAATGGCGCAGTGCGGCCCGAAGCCATGGAGTAGAATCAGCCCGGGCTCTATCTTCGGCTTTGGAGAATGCATTGAGCGGACAACTCTCTGCTGTAGCTGGGGCTTCACAAGCACAGTCCCAACTTGCTCAACTTACTGAGGTAAGTTGGTAATAAGTAGTCAGTCGTTGAATGGAAATGGTCAGGTTTTGGTTGTTAGTTAATTTTGCTTATATTTATCATTACATCAGTTATGATGGTAAAAGGAGATAGTGTTTGATACTGTTTTAGAATTAAAAGTATCTTAAGTTTAAAAGAACATATTTAAATGTCGAATGTATAGGGAAAACAATGTTTCATACTTGTAATATTTTAATTCCATTTTTTAAACTAACTTAAGTGTAATGTTAATTGTTATGTTATGTTATCAAGGCTAAATTTCAACACGTTTTCTAAAACTATGGTATTCGTTCTCTATTCAAATATTCAATACAGTTGGAATACAATGATTTGTTAATTGTACTTATTAATTTTATTACTCAGGAAGTGGCAACAATGAAATTCGAACGCGATAAGGCCACAGCAAAATTGAATGATTTGCTGACAGTGCGGAAGAATCAAGAGAGTCTTATACACAGACTGCAAAAGAGACTTCTTATTGTAACCAGAGAAAGGGACAGCTATAGGTGAGAACCTCTGGAATTTGATATTATACTTACAATAATGGCCGATCTTGGCTAATTCTGAGAATTATTCATAGGTTTTGGAATTACATAAATATTTTATTTTGTAATTTCTGTACTATTAAAACTGTTTTCACAAATAATAACAAATCTTTGCATCACGATATTTTTGTATTGTAGGTACTGTTTGAATATTATATGAAAAAACTTTCTTTCAGGCAACAACTGGACAGCTACGAGAAGGAACTCACAGTGACATTAAGCGGGGACGTTGGTGCTGGAGGAGCTGCTTTATTGTCGGCCAGGGTGGAACAGCTGGAGAAGGCCTTGCAAGGCTACCGGGACCTGCTGGCCACTCACGACCAGGAGGGACATGCTAAAGGTGAGATTCGTCCACAATTAATGGTCATTTAACAATTTTTGCAAAGTAAGACCCATAAAGGCAAATTGCATTAAGACCATAACTTCTCTCAAAATTAATTTTAATTAAAGAACCTAAATATAAACACGCTTTTATTGCCAATCGAACTAAATCTTGAAAATAATTTTTGATGACAAAGAGTGTAACATAATTTGATTAATGTGAACATGTTAAAATATCGACGTTATGTACTGATAACGTAACTTGTTCTAATTCGAATAGTTATATTAGTATTCGATTTCAGCCCTGGAATCGGCTCGAGCTGAAGCGAGCAAGTATCGCGAAGAGGCGGAGGCGGCGAAACGCGAAGTGAG
>NC_052115.1:5336828-5361287 GCF_012273895.1 Zerene cesonia | reverse complement strand
CCCTTTCCAGTCCTTTCCTTTATTTCTCTCGCCAATCTATCCTTAATACCTCTCCAATTTAAAGTAGGCAATCCATTTTTAGAGGCGTAAGGCGTAGGCCGACGGTGACGGTGAATAAGAAATAAATAAATAGCTCGCGAAATTGTAATCTTTCGACAAATTGTGACATTATGTATGTTCCGCCGGACTCCCCGGGAATCCAGTTAGCGGGAGTCCAGCTAATCTAACGGTCTGATTGTAATCTCACGGTGACAGATACAGCGCACGACCTAATAGCGTATTAGCCACAGAATGTTTCTATATTTGCGTTTTCATTAGAGCCATAGCACGTTGATTCTCGGAATGTGGATATTTTACTTGACCACGACTCTCAATGAGCTCAATGAGCTATATGAGTTATATCGGTGGCATATATCTATACTAATGTAATAAAGAAGAAATTTTTGTATATTTGTATGTTTGTAACGTTTCTACGCAAAAACCTCTGGACCGATTTCTAAAATTTTTTCACCAATAGAAAGCTGTAACTACACAGAGTGACATAGGCTAAATATGTACCACGGGCAGAGCCGGGGCGAACGGGTAATTAATGAATAAATTGAAACTTCAAAATTCAAACTTATCTATGCGCTATATATGTAGGTTTTCTTAACTGTTTGTTGATTTATCCAGGTATTGCATCTAGCGGACAACCCAGCCGCCGTAGCTCACAAACAAATGCAAATGGACCTGGAAACAGCTCAGGAAGAGGTGGGTAATATCAATTATACTAATTATTCGTAAACTATTCCCGACATTCTTGTCGCCTGTTTCCAGAAATTTCTATGAAACTTTTTTTTTAATAAGTTTTGTTGTAACTTATCTTTTTTCTAAACACTTTTAAAATGCGAGCTTTCTTAAAACTCTTTAAATAACATGCATATAAAAAAACTTGAATGAACTTTTTCTGACATAAAAATTGAGAATAAAACTTAAATATTGTAGTTACATAGCTGTTAGAAAAAAAGAAAAAAGATAAACTGTACGAGGTTCGTTTTATTTTGTTGTTTTTTACAGATAAAGAAGTTAAAAGCGGCTCTCCGCGAGGGCGGCTCCTGCCCAGAAGATATGCAGCAATTGAAGCAGCAGCTCGAAAATAGCAGGATTAAATTGCAGCGGTAACATTTAAAAAACTATATATACTTTAACGTAGCCTACGTATGAACCAAAAATTTAATGAAAAAAAATTATGATATTTCTTTTTTTAAAGCAAATACATAATTATTAAAAATTTGAAATCGGTCGAGACTATAAAAACCCCAGATGAATATATCAATTTGATTTTTTTTTATATTCATATTTATAAAAATATATTATATATAATTATAATATATTATATAATCATATTTATAAAAATAATAAGTTTTCACTACTTATCTATATATGTATATGTTCTTCCAACTCTTGTAGAATGAAAGAAGAATTCACGGCATCAGCCCAGGAGTACAGAGATGTTTGCTACATGCTGCTAGGCTACAAAATAGACAGGACTGGCCATAAAAATTATAGGTAATAAATAAATTAAATAATTTAAAACTGTTTTTGTTCTGAGCGATATAATATTAAAATGAAAGTAAAGTGTATTAAATTATGCGATTGTTTTCTGAATTATGAATGTTCCATTCCAGGATATCAAACATGTACGCAGACACACCAGACGAATACCTCACGTTCACGCTCTGCGAGGACGGCATAGAGATGGTGCACACGGACTACTCCTCCACGCTGGGCGAGCTGGTGGAGCTGCACCTGCACCAGCACCACTCGATTCCGGTGTTCCTGAGTGCTCTCACCATGGAGCTGTTCACACGCACCACCATGCAAGTGGCGTGCTAGTGTTTGGCGATAGTGCTGTGTCCGAGGATAGTGTTGTGTTATGCAGTGCGGGATTTATAGTCTATAGATTCATGGGGAATAAATGGATAGTGTGTGCGTTTTGTTGGAATAGAGAAAGAGTTATATCGGAGAATATTCAGATGATCAATCAGCTATTATGGATTGTGTTTTCTATAGGTCAGTGATAATTTGTGCATAGTATATGTTTGAGTGGATAGTTTACAAGAAGCCACGCAGCCTGTGCCCTGCAGAGTGAACAGATATGGGCTGATAATGTTATATAAGTAAATGTAGGTTTGAGAAGTTCACAAACACAGACATTTTGCAATTTGCTAGAAAAACTTCCATTGTCCACTATTCACTTGGATAAACACCAGGTTTGGGACTACATTGGCTATCATATTGTGTGGTTCAGTGATTTGAGATTCATAGCAAAGATTTATGGAAATTGACTTTTGACTTTAGAGTATATTGATATTGCTATTAACTTTTATTGGCATATCACAAAGATGATACAGCACGTCGAAGTCTGTGTGATTGGTTATAGTGAAGTGTGGTTGAGTCATCCTGAATTAATTCTAGGAAGAAGAAGCCATAATCTACAAACTTAAGCTAAATACTTTTTTATTCACATAAACATAAGTCTTATGAATAGTACTATTCTAAACTACAACTGGATTGAACCACATACATTATTTTATTTATATGTCATAGTGGGAAACTGTTATTGTTAAATCTAGGCAGAATTTTGCATTGTTCAATGTTTTAATTCTGACTATTAACAATATATTGAATATGTAAATGAAACGTAATATCTAATTACAAGAAAAAAAAAAATTAATAACGGAATCTGTGCTATAGTGCTGCAAGGATCATCTCGGACGTGGCGAAATTTGGAACAAATAAATACCGTCATTTTGTAGAACGTTATTTGACGAAAGATTGTTAAACGTGTTGGCTGATGCAGTTATCGTATTTTCCCTATTTAATTTAATTGAGAGATTAGCTTAAATAGTGAAAATACGATACGACTTCATACCTAATTTGCCTGAAACAACAGATATTGCATCGGGAAAATTTTATTTTACACCCAACCAAGGTCGTCGAAGTATTAAAAGATGCTTGTAGCACTACATTATGCTTTGTGTTTATGATGTAGCGATAGAATGCTAGCATTTTCGTATAAATAGTATGAGGTTGAGTGTAAGGAATTAATTGTTGAATAATTACTTATTTGATTGACGTTTACATAGCTTTTAGCTAGTTATTCTTTTATATCAATATAATTATGCTTTGTTCGCCTTGATATTGTAGTATTCCTTCGGCCGCTTGGTAAAAAGAAAATTTCCTTTTTTTTTATTAAAAATGAGATGTTTTAGCGCGTTGATAAATAGCCTGTCACTCTCTAGCCTCCTAATTATCTACAGACAAATCTCACCGTAAATCCGTCGGCTCAGTTCCGTCGTGAAAGGAAAACAAACAAACACAATTTTGGCATTAATTATATTACTTAGTAAACGAAAAAGTAGCTGTTGTCCGTTGGTTACATTTTAAACGAAATTTGGATACTATAAATAAAAATAATTAAAATGGATTACTTTGTTAGGACAATCAATATTCCAAAAATAATACGGCCAATACTTGTTTGAATATAAACAGGCAATAAATGACTAATTAGTTTCTTTATAATTGGCAGCCAGTTTTTATTTCCATTCAATAAGTAATTAATTTCATTATGAAATTGAATATACTGTGCTTTGTAATTTGATGTTTGCAAATATGTTCCTATTTCAGTTGAGTTGTCTTTGATTAATTGCGATATTATTTTAGATTTAGGCTTAATATTATATGTGAAAATACATTAAAGAGTTCTTTATATATATATTGTCTGTATGTTACAAGATTTCTCGAAAGCACTCATTTTATAAAACACACGTTAGCTAGTGCATCAGAGTCTACAATTTCAAGGTACCTACCGGGTGTTATCTCTATCAGCTCATAGAAAGTTTGGTACCATAATCTTATCACATGTGTTTAAAATGCTTAGTTAAAAGTATCAACATACTGCAAGCAACTAGTCTCACAATCACCATTAAAAAAGTCTAAAATTTACCGAACGGCGTTGCAGAAACATTTGTTCAAATTCACACCTTATTTCGTTGTGGTAATGTTCAAAATTGTTTGCAAAAACCTCCTTAGAAAACTCTGCCTGATAGACGCGTAGGCAGAGTTTTACTTCAGATATTTTTTGAATGTGATTGTAAGTATATTTGTTTATTTTACCTAAACAATTAGAATGTATCCGTCCCAAGTATCATTTTGTAGATTGGGATTTTATTTCAAAGAGTGCTATGACTAAAAAAAAAATTTATTTCGTTTTTTGTAGTTATGTGCATTCCGATGTATTTATTTTTAATAGTATGTATAGATGAGAAAATATTATAATATGCTATGTGAATGTGAATCTTTAATAAACATTTTAGTTCATTCTTATAATTTAATTTTCTTTAATTTCATTCCTATTATTTATAACCTTTTTGTTTCTTTGCTTAATACATGAAAAATGTTATTTGACTAATTGTGATTAAAACAAATAATGTATAAAATATATTTTGAAATGACAAGCTAGAGATACATATAGCAACAACCAAGTACCTGTACTATTCTACACATTTGCTTGTCTTAAAACTTAAAAGTATGTTAGTGATTTTATAAATTTAATTTTCTTATTTATTTAGACATAAATAAATGCGGCATACTATTCGTTCGCAAAAAAATCTTTTTTTGTTAAATTATTCGAAGCACAACTTCTATTTAAAAGAAGTACTTCTTTGAATTAGAGAGGTACAGGTACAGATAAATAAAAAAACGAAACTCATGTAAAATATTTATGAAGAAACAAGGAAAATATATTATACATCATCTCTAATTAATTGCGTTAACTACAACAATCAAGTAGTTCACAACAAAGTTGAAACAAGATAACAATTCGAGTAGTACGCGTACACTGGCTAATATTATAATTTATTATTCATTTACAGGATCGAGCTTGAAATTCTTCACGTAAGCTTGTAGATTTTATACAACTGACTGGTATTTGTAGGCTATATCTATGGGATCGTTGGGTGCATTCAAATTGAGTACATTTTTTATTAAAAAAAAAAATTAGGTCATATTTTTTTTTTAGGCCAAAGTAAATACGTTATCGATGTAGATATAAAATAACTGTTTGAGTTCTTCTAAAAATCTCTCTTCGCCATTTTAAAATACAATATCGTTGGTATAAAATATTTTTATCATTTTGATATGCCATTGAATACATATGCCTCTAAAGTTTAACGTTCCAATTTGAACACACCGTCCAATGTTTTTTTTTATTTCGAGAAACTCATAAACCATACGCTTTAGTGATAAAAAATAAGATAAACTTAAGGTATAACCATTAGACATTTTTAGCGATATTAAATGGTAGAATTAAACATAAGAAATTATGAATCGTCTTTTAAATTTAAATAGACTACAGTCAACGGCAAGCAACAACCGTAATGCGAAAGAACTACATAATATACTTTTGATAAATAATTTACAAGTCTACCTAAATTTTTATAACATTTACGCCTACTAGGAAAATAATTGACAATAGTGTTTTTGCACAAGTGTCCACATAGTGTTAAATAATCTTAACTTATAAAGTACACAATATTAATTATAAATACTTATTATTTTATACACAAATAAATTTTAAGAAAAGGCAAAGTGTTATCGTTCGTAGGTCATCTGTTTTTTTTTCGACTGAATTCGAAACATCTTTGGAGAATGTTGGCTACAAAACAGATCGAGCGCAAATTAATATGCGATATTAAGCTTGATTAAAAATTAAATTGGTCTATGTCAAATTAAATTGGCATAGAAAATTCAAAAAAATTTATGGGCATAGACTAATGTGGACTCATAAACTTATAATTTAACTCAACTATTTAAAGCTAAGCAAGACTCGCGTACAAGAGCCGAACCACTTCAAGGGATCAATTTAAATATTACACACTACATCCATGCGTCCTGAAAATATTTTGGATATAAATAAAAGTAACAATAAATTACTTTTAACTACATTCTATAACACATTTAATTTTTTCATTGTAAAATGTTCCGAAATTAATAATAATAATAAAAAAAATATTCTAAAATCTTACATAGACATAATACTGAAAAAGTATTCTACAACATATTATTAAATATTTTCGTATTAAATTTTAATGACCTTTGCGATACAACTCCAATTTTATATTAATAAAAAACACAACAAAACACGTTAACATAAATTTGACACAATTTTCAATAACATTATTGCACTAGATCATTATAATTCATAACTTAATAATAAATATTGCATAAGCGCCATATGTCGTGAAAATAATCAAAGTCTTAAAATATGTACTAAAAGTTAATAAAATTAAAAAGGTCAGTTCGATGAAAGTTCATCCTACAAGCTTCGTTCACAGTGGTGACGTCGTCAGACGGAAAATAGAATTTTCTAGAATACGAAATACCTACATCATAGAAGTACCATATTGTGCTAACTACACTTCTAAATTATAACATTTTGACTAAATATTAAGTACGATTTGGTGCTCAAATTTTTATAATGTAAAAGTGTTAATAGTTAAAAATTATAGAAATATTATTTATCTACAAACAGTGTGTCAGGTTAAAATTTTATCTAAATAGATCGAGATAAAAACTCGCCGTTGCTAGAAGTGAGTTTAAAAGTTTACAATTAATCTGAAGTTTCTCAACTTCGAGATAATTCTAAATTCGAACAATTTTTTTTAATACCGCTACCACAGATAAAATCTACACTGTCTATTTCTATAATTCGAGAGTAATATTCAAGGTATGTGATCAAATACGTGTAGACAATGTGTAAATTCTTGTAGCTTTGGCGACAATTTGTTCCAACCATTTTACATATCAACAAGCACGTGGGCCGACCACGCCCCACCTCAGTCTTGTACTCGCATCTTTCACTCGCCACCAACACTATTCATCCGAAGCTATCAACAGCACTCAACATTTAAAGAACCCTCGTTGTATCCACATGTTTTCTATGTTTCTCTTCAGTCACAATATTGTCCGTTATATTTTTAGTACCTGCAGGTGGAAATAGTGCGTTGTTAATTATTATTGTTCAATTACAACATTACATGCGTCCATAATCAAATAAACAAACATTTCAGATTATTCAGAAGTCGTTAATTTAAATGAATGTTGCAATCTATTTTTCTTATCATGATCTATTTAATTTTTGTTATTTGTGTATCTAATGTGTATTAAATGAGCGAGGTAGAGAATGACACATATCAATAATTGTGCGTAAGATTGATATATTTCCATATTCCACACCGTAAATATTAAATAGGTCACTACTACGTAATGTTACGCACATAAATTGTAAAATGTAGAGTATAGGTATAATATTAGGAACTAGGAAATGGGATTGATGGCATACATATAATATTGAGACAAATAATATAAATAGTTAATATATTTATAGAGTTCTGTGAACAGCAAGCAATAACTGTAGTCTCGGGCTTAGCCAAAAGACGTCCATAGCTGGACATAGACCTTCTACAAAGACTTTCAGAAAGACCGATCTCTTGCGGCCTTCATGCGAGGACCAATCTCTAGGGCTCTGCATGCGCCTCCCTGCCGCCGTGATCTATTCTAAACTCGTGGCCTACGATTGTTGCAAGTATTACACCTTTGAAATGTATTATGGTATAGTAATCCCCAAATTTAATGACCGGGTCAAAGTACAGCCGATATTTTATGTTCTACGCATCGACTCACCCGGCCCCGGCAAAAACTATTGGAGAGTATCGTAAGTACCTTTACACGGCCCCGGGTGCAGCGGGTCCACGACGGTGCCAGCGTGGCAAGCGGCGCGCTGCAGGCGGCACCACGAGCCGTACGTGCGCGCGTCCGAGCCGCACAGCGTGCGCCGCGCGCCGCCGCCGCCGCCGCACGCGCCGCACGACACGCAGCGCGCGCCGCTCGCGCCGCCCTGCACGCAGCGCTGCCCCGCGCCGCACCAGATCGAGGAGCACGTAGCGTTCGCTGACAAGTGCACGATTTATTTATTATACTGTTGAATATGTTATTGACGATTGGACGTTACTTGGATCACTCATCTGCTACGCAAACGTTGGAAAGAATCTTGTAGAAAATCGCATTTATAAGATATCCCAACAAATTATTGTCTTTAACGTAATAACATTAGTGTCTGTCTTTCTTTTCTTCACCTCTAAACCACTGGCCAAATTTGGATGAGATTTAGAACCTACAATGATAGTTTGAGATACGAGAAAGGATATAGCTAGGATAGTTGTTATTCCGGAAATGTCACGGAACAGGAAGTCTACATATAAAACGAGACTGTCTTTTTCTTTCAGTACGCGAGCAGAAAGCTAGTAGATATAAGTGAGGTTTATAGTTTCTATTTTGATAACGATATGGTTTACCTATGCACGCTCCCTTATAGGCAAGTGGTAGCGCTCGTCCCCGCTCGCAGGCCGCCTTCCTCAAGGCGCAGGCGCCTGCGTACGTCCGGCCGTCCACTGCGCACACCGGCGCGCCCGCCACACTGCACGCGCCGCAACGCACGCAGTGCGCGCCCAACTCCGCGTCCAACACGCACCGCTTGTCGCCGCCGCACCGCACGCCCTCACAACTGCCCACTGCAAACAAACAAAAAGTTTTATACCTTGCAATCGCATGCCCTCCGCAAACAAATAATTCACACCACTTAAAAATCATACCGAAAGTTACGCGAGGAAATACGACGCCTAATGTAACATAATAACGGAGTAGAAATCAGACAAACGAGCGAGTTCTGTAAATATCTGACGCCTTTCCCAGTTGATTGTATCATATTGCGGTTTATAGAGCGATAGTTAGTCTAGTCTAGACGGCGATCAAGTGCGGCCACTTTAGAGCTTAGATTACAGCAAATTTATCACGGTACGAATCAGGCCGACGGCTGCGTATATTCGCTTCATATCTGGCAATTGCGATAACATGAGCTGCCGGGAAATAGAATATGATAATTCGTCAAATTTAATTTAGATTTTATGTAAATAGCTTAATTTCTTCGTAGACTAACACGACACGCCACTTACTAAGGCACGATCTATTTATCGAGAGCCGAATGGGGGCAACATTGTTGGGAATATTTATATTGCCTGTATTGATATAAAATCTACTACCCAAATTTACAAATGTGAGCATTAGTGTGCTCTAATATAAAATATGTAATAAAAAAAATATAACAAAAGTGTTACGCAAAAAACAAGAAATCAATAAATGAACAAATTTTTATCATACGAATACTTTATTGAATTCTAGTTGCGCTATGCATTAAATCTAATTTAAAACTGTTAGATTTATCTAGTCAGGTCAACATTGTGAAAACTTAAAGCATTGACCGCGCTACGCTAATCAATTGACAAGAGATAACATGCTTCTGAACAAACAGTTGTATTTTGCGATAATTATAAGCTTGTTGCATTTAAATTCTACGTATTTGTACAAAGTTGCGTAGGCGCTCGATAACAAATACAATTTGAGTGCAACTAAATTAAGAATTAAAGACCGGTCCCGAAATAATAACATACTGAAAGCATTTGGTTACTATTTTGGAGATGTTACCGTACCTAACTACTAAAATAATTTTAAAGTTCTTAACATGTTTTATTAGCTTCACCTGTATATTTGTATGTAACCGACTCTTGTAGACCCGATTTTGACCCACTTTAAGCTGACAGATTTAATTCATCTTTTGTATACACATCAACGATCGGTGATAATACAATAATTTAATGAGTTTATCTATTTATCCTGCTTACGATCGCCATGATTCATTTATTATTTCCTTACAAGTTAATTCCATCATTGAAGCGTGTTTTTCTTTTGTTTTTTAAAACTATATTTAGTTAATATCTTAATGCTTTAGCGCCACAATAATAAAACGTTTGTAACCACATGAATCGTTTTATAGATCATGTGAATGAACTGCAATTATCATAAAACATGTTTATTTCGTACCAACATCTAAATGCGGTAGGTGCCGCAAATATTTTGATGTCTAGGAATTTTGTTTGTACCGACGTTTGTATAACGTCATTGTAGTTTATTGGTGATTTAGCAGTACATATTTAATTATTTAAACCGGTTTTACATGTATTGATTTTGTTTTTAAACAAATTAACATTAACATTGGGTGATACAGAAGTTGGAATACGTCAATTATGAGTGAACCAAAATATACCTACAGTATTCATGGATATGGTTTTAACTTGCACTATGCATTTATATTCAGATGCGATTGTTATCAGTCATCTGATTGTTCGCAACTGGGTCCTGCGAAGAACCATTAGAGTGACGTTATCTTGTTCCGTAATATACATAATTTATTATGCTGAAAAGAGGACGCCTGTCCGTTCCGGTCTAGGGCTAAAATCAACTGTCACAATTATGAATTGTCACTTGTAAAACGAAACTACTAACTATGGAACAAATAAGATAGAGTTTGTGTTGTATGAGACGTACATGAAACACTTAAAATTATTATGTTTTCTAGTTATCTACGCTTCGAAATTTAACCGACAGATTCTCTTTTACGTGACCTAAAATCATAAACAACTATGCCTATATATGTATCTTCTCGCAACAGATTGAAGGAAAATCAAGTAAAATTTATTATAGATCAATATTATCTTAACGACTTAGGAAATTCACTAGATATGCATGTCTGTTCTCGTTAAATATTCCGCACATATTGTAACACTAAAGCGACAAAGTTCACACGCTTAAATTGATCGTAAACCGCAGTCCACACTATTGCGATTCGTAACCGCCCCGACTGAACTTTCAAACCGTTGTCATCTGTACGTAGGTACTTGCAAAATATACTAATACGTTCTACTTGCATTTCCTAGTTCGCATTACACAATGCGTGCACAATTGTTCAAAGGACTTGTTACGAAATCGAAACGTTTTGCGAGCGTATAACCGTACCGGTATTTGTCAAAACACCCACCCACGCACTCGGTAAATGTGTATTTGACATGTCATATTTTACCGTACACTCGTGAATAGTAACGTATTCATATATAATCAGTTTAAAACAAGATTTTAAATAAATACTCGTACTTCATTACGTATTTATATCCCGCGGTGAGTCTTTAATGTACGTTACGTTGATAATTATGCGTCGTTGTTTAACGTGAATTTATTATTATGAGTGACTTTTATAACTACATGTTTTTAGATTTACTCAGATGCAAACATTGATCTATTCAATTAGAATAAAAAAATGCAATGATACATTGGAACTCCTATATCATATTCATCTTGTTCTTATTACCAGACAATTCTTTTCTATATGTGCATTGCCAAGTTTTTTTTATATTTAAAAAATGCTGCAAGTAATTAATTTGTATATTTAAAGTAATTGGTTTACTTTAAAGCGATGAATACTTCTGAGTGTTTGGCACGAACATTGCTCGACATTTGGGGCCAAAAATTTGTCTCAATAAAATAGAAATGAAATGTGTACACTGTAAATCTGTTAACACTGCCGTGTTTGTGACTCTCGCGCTGCGTAGCTGGCGTGGCCAGTTTCCGTAATTACACTGATTTGCTTGCGGATGTCATCCGCAATACATAACATTATTCAAAAGCTACATGCGAATACATTTCCTCGTTGTAATTATGTGTGCTCATAATTATCACTTTGGAAGCAAGCGTTTACGTAGAATATTAACTATCTGGTTTATTCAGCAGTTTTTTCACCTTTGTTTAACTCGTTTTCACGGTAATGATGCTATTTTTTTTATTTTCTTTTATCTTTATAACAGTTTTGTTTCATAGTATACCAGTCGATAAAATAGTAAAAGTTACCTATTATATATTACAGAAACGCTTTCAAATAAGCGATTAGTATGTAATCTTAACAAAGTATGATACATAATAGACCAAATAACATTGAAAGAAAATCCTAGCTCTACACGAATAAAGCAAAAAAACATTAATAAATTGAACGACATCTCTGCTTTCGGAACTCAACTCTAAACTCGTATTTATTTTGTAAAATAAATGCTGACACATTATGCATAGAACTTTTAGGAATATTCTAATTCTATTCTTAGGCCGTTATTTTAAGTTATTAGCACCTACGCAAGATCTTTGTACAGAAGACGAGTAGGTACCTTACGATAGCGATGTGTCGTTACAATGTTGCTCTGTATAATGTTTAAATGTCACATGTTCAACACCGCACAGTTTGTTCAACTATATTTATTGTAGGATTTTAATTATACCGGTATGGTTTAAAATTAAAACGTTTGTGTCCAGAAAATTGTACCACATAACCAACATGTGGGAAAATTTCTTACACGAAAAAAAAATCTCAACAACGCCGATTTTTTTCTTTTATTAGATACTAGCTTTTCGCCCGCGGCTTCGCCCGCGTATAATTCGCTTATATCGCGCGACATGGTAAGGAGTATTTTCTTCGTATTAAAAAGTATGTTTTGTTCTTTCCCACGTTTAGCTCCATCATCATACCAAGTTTCATCAAAATCGGTTTCACAATAACGAACTTTCATACAAACTTTCATCCCCTCTTTCAACCCTTTCTACCCTTTTTTCGCGATAAAAAGTATCCCATGTCCTTTCCCAAGTTCAGTTCTATCTTCATACCAAATTTTGTCAAAATCGGTTCAGTGGTTTAGGCGTGAAAGCGTAACAGACAGACAGACAGACAGAGTTACTTTCGCATTTATAATATTAGTAGGGAATAGTAGGGAATAGTAGGGACTAGTGCTCTGCCGCGTTTTTATCCCTGGTACTGACCAACGCTAAAAGAATTCCTACATCGGTTCGGTAAAAGCGCGTTCAAATATATCGGCTTTATATTAATAATTAACTGTCATATACAAGTATAGATTGTATTTGTACATCATCGACTTTTTTAAAAACAAACTTAATTTAAATATTAAATCTATTATACGAAGGAAATCATTATGCCAGACTACTTGCTTTATTTATTAAAAGATATTAACGTGATAACTGATAGGCATTAATGACTTGAATAAATTTAAATTTTAACGCGCGAATTAAACGCAGCCCGCAGTGAAAAAGAGAATATGTAAATATAGACAAGTGTTATTTAGGCTTATTATTAAAAAGGTAGTATAAATTATTGGAAATATATGGTTACGAATAATTTCATCAGCCCTCCGAGCGAATATTAAATGAACGCATATTTTATTTTGTCAAAGAAAACACGATACAGTCCGAATAGGTATCGAAATTCCTGTATTTTAAAACGTATACAAATTAACTGTATCTGGGATTTTAACTTGATGATGTATGAATTCATATCAAGAAAGGTTATGGAATTTTAAGTGTATTAAATTTCTTTAATTGAACAAAAACCAGAAATTTAATTCAGCGAAGTTCCAATGAATGACTGTTATATCGGTAACACATTTAGTATCGTATTGCGTGTGTGTTTGAGTGCATTTTACGTTTACTAGTCATTATTTACTGAAGGCGTACCCATCGATAAAAACAAGTTGCGCAAGTCGGGACAGTCATTGCTTTCGTACTTCGTAGTGTAACCATTGTCTCGCCGCATACACTTCCAATGATACACGCACGCATGTATCTTATGCGTTCACAAAACTAAAAGTATACAAACTGGATCCATAATCGTGGTTGAACCATCCATTCATATACCTCAGGCGATGCTTCACCATGCATTGCGGACTGCAATGAACTATTATTGGGTTCGATGCCAATAGAGATGTAGTCAACCTTCTTGGAACGGGCAATTTACTAGTGCGATAGCAAGGGAGTGTCCGGTCACTACGGGACAGGGATTAATGCTCTGAGGCGGGTCCGCGGGAGTGAATAAAACAAAACACGCGCTTCCCTCCGTAGAAACCAGACGGTAATTATAGTTGTGCTCCATTGATAGAACGCTTCAACCCATGTTTGATTAATGTCTACCATTAAAAACACCTTATAGAAAACTTTTATAGAATACGAGAGGAAAGGCGAGCACGCTGTCGTGCACGACGTAAAAAACTTATTGAAGTCGGCGCGATCTTGATGCACTTCGCTCCTCGCGGCCGGCGTGTGCAACATTACGGAGCAAAGGACGCTATTGTGCGCAAACACGGAGTTTTGTAACCTTCCCAATGATTCGCGCGAATGAAATCCATTCGCCATTAATATTCAAGTTTGACAGCGACAGTCATCTTGAAGATCTTTATGCTATCAACTCTCGCAAAATAAAAGAACTCGTCCAGACAGCTGCGATCACCTTTTTGTCGAATAATCTGCAGTCATTAAATTTATTCTGATACGAATGTGCATATCGAGGCTTACGGGACATTAAAAGGTTCAATATGACGGGGCTGAAAGAGGTAAATGAGAACTCGATGAGTGGTTCTCGCAAAGAGCATTCGAATCGTTTGAAAGCGAGATACACGTTGGGTCAGCTCGCCTGTCAATCTTAGGCGCGCCAATAATGAGCCAGTAAAGTTTGATGAGGTAGTAAACAACACTTTGTAGAATTGTAATATAGTTCTCGGGAAACGGTTGCTAGGTGGCTTAACGTTTAGAATGATAGACGTTGTTGCTAGGCGGACGGCCAATGAGTTACCGTCTGGTCCCATGAATAATTCGAATAATTAATACGTCGCGTGGCAGTAACTAGTGTCTACGTGCGATAATGATTTATAATCGAACCAATGATACTCTTATATAGCTCAACTGCTCGATTATGATTATCACGTTTATTGCGTTCTGTTGAATTTATTGGACATTAAGATAGCAGGTAAAAGGAAATCGGCATAAGCTCTGCATACACAGATAATGGAGGTCAGCCTCAACGAGCTTTGAATGTATGCTGATAAAACAAACCAGCTTAATTAACAAATCTATAATTACTACGAATTAGGCCTTTGACTCGCGATGGATTTTAGTACTGTAATTTATTAATACGGGTCTGTTTTTATATAGCCGCGCACAAAATATCATATTATTTACATAAATTCCAGATCAGCAGTAGATATCGTATTAATTTAAAGTTCATAAAAAAATTAATAACCTACTTAGAAATAATAAAAAGCCAATTCAATATCATTAGCACTATAATTATTACCTTGTTTTTATTCTTATATTATATCTTATATGTAGATTTTAGTTTAAATTTAGGGCACTAGTATTTATAGATTTGGGAATAACATGAAATAAATATAAAATAGACTAGCTGGATACGCGGCTCCACCCGGTTAGTTATTTATAGTAATTGAAATAATATAAACTATCCTATATGGTGTGTATATTTGATAAAAATCGGTTGAGTACCGAATGTCCATGGCGGAGAAACAATGTGACATGTTATTTGTATACAACATAAGATTATACTAAATGCGTAGCTTTACATTACAAATTCGAAACAAGGATCTAGTTGAAAACTAGCGCCATGCTCATCTCTGGCAGAAGATGATATACTTAAATCCTTTTTAGGGGTAGTGTGGGGTTCGTCGTTATCACATTATTCATACAGATAACGTAATACTATACTAATTACTTATTCCCTATTTTACTTTGTCCTGTATTTTTGTGTCACACCGTGTCGTCGAATAAATGTTTTTTCTTTCTTTCAAATATAGAAATCATAGACACCGCCCTCTATGGTCTGTATAATTAATTAATGCTGTTCCCAAATAGGTAATATTAGATTAATTCATTTAAATTATGATTATCATATCGAGCTTGAACTGTGCCAAACGCAATGCTTTAATTATTTAATATATCAGATAAATGTGGCGCAATTTATGATAGTGTCTGCAGTTCTGTTCATTAATCTGCTATTAAATAATCAGACTGTTTAAATAAGCTTAGACTAATTACTTGGAATGTTCCCAAGAAACGGACTGAAATAGTTAAAGACAAAAAACAGTTAATTTGTTTTTTGCAACTATTAGACAAAGTTTAAGTCTTATATGGTATGTTTCTTTAAATTAAGGTTGGTATTTGTGTGGGTAAGTGTATGATTCTAAATGGATTGAAATTGAATACGTGTGAGTATGATGAGGTTATTTATAACTTACAGTGTGTAATAAAACCCAATTGAATATCATAAAAGTATTATTACAATATTTAAATATCTTTGCTTCATAACAAATATTACAAATTATAACAATAACACTTACTATTCTATTAAAATTTGCATTCCTAATTGAGCAATGACATAAAAAACTTCATTTTTTATTTTATTAACGCTCAATTTATTTTAGGTCGGTCTAATTACAAATAAGTTACTGTCCATGCAACAAGTGTCACTTTAACTTTGCTTTGTTTTTATTAGATATACTTATAACTTACTTGATGTAGCCATGGCACAAACTAAATCTATACTAATAAATTTATATAACGTTGAAAAGTTTATTTGTTTGTAAGTGCTAATCTCAGGAAATATTGATTTTAAAAATTCTTAAGTTTTAGATATTTATGTAAAGCTGGAGCGGGCCGCTAGTCAGAAACAAAACAATTAATTAACATGAAGTCTTAAACACGTTAGTTAGTACGTAGTCATACAGTAGGTATACGAGATCTGTTTACATCTTCTAGCTGTTTAGCGATTCGTGAAATTTTCCAGTGTACCTTAATCTATCATGATGAATAACATAAAGGACGGTCTGCAGCAAGTACCAAGCATTTCAGCTATAACTCGGAATCCGGGCGTTATAAAACAATGAACGACGAGACCATAAATCTATCGCCTACCTTTACACGGTCCAGGGTAGTCCAGAGTGAGGTGCTTGGTCGGCCGCCTGCAGGCTTTCCGTCGCAGCCGGCACAGCGAGCGGTAGGTCTTGCCATCGCTACCGCACACGGAGCCCGCGCGGCGGCACGTCGCGGCGCACACGCACCGCGCCCGCCCCCCGCGCACCACGCACCGACGCCCCGCGCCGCACGATACGCCGGCGCACGATTCTGCTAACACATTTCTATTGAGGAGCGATTTTTTGACACGCTTTCATTAGCTTCACCTGTATGTTTGCATGCTTGTAAGTAAATGACTCCTTTATACTTGATTTTGAAGCACTATCTATACACATAATTAACACAATAATTTCATGAGTTTATCTTATTAGATTAGGATCATCATCATCACAAGCAGAATGTGAGACTTTATGATCTGATTTGTTCATACAGAACTAGTACTATATTTGAACAATTTTTTGTTGTTATTAAGTGTCATTGAATAAGCACTTGTTTCCATAAATTTGTCAAACACTTGACTTCATTAATCCTTTCGAATTCGTCTATTAAATTATAAGTAAAGTAAATGTGTGAAATCTTCAAATTCTTCTGAATGATTTCTTTTTTTAATCACGAACGATATTATTCATGAATAAGCAAACGTAATCGTGATGTGTATATCTAAAAACGTTTAAGTTTAGGTGAGAAGTGTTATACATTATAAATACAATACAGTTCTGCAATGAATTTAATTGATTGAAATATAATAAACCTTTTCCCGCTGATAAGGCCAAAAAAATTTAAAACTTCGCAGTGTTAAATTGAACTCCTAGACTATCAAACCTCTTCTGAAATAAAATTGGGCTAAAGCTTTTACTTAACATTATTATTATACATAATATATATTACTGTATCAATCTTTATAGCAAACTGAATGCATTATGATTCCTCGAATGCAACTGTTCACTTCGCAACCCTAAAGTAATTTCCCCGCACTTTATAATAGTAATTAAAAGAGAACCAGCTTGAAAATACCTAGAGTTATAACTGAATGACCGCAAAATGGAGCAGTTTGCGGATTATTCTCTGTACTCTCTCATTACTTGAATAGAGCTTTCCCCGCCAATGGGTCTTAATAAGCTATTGTGAAGCGCTTGAAATAAAATTCTCCATAATTAAATGAATCGTACAATATATGCTTCACTTTTGTTTAGTACAGTTTCAGGAGCACACGTGTGACTAAAGAGAAGCTATTACGGGATCCGGTCACACTAGTTTTTAAATTTTATTGACTATACGTTAAGGAGTTGTCCCGACGCTGTCCATTGTATTGATATAATTTATGTGGAGGTGTTGGGTAATATCATAATAAATTTATTAATCAATAGATAACGAAATATATTCTAATCACGATTATAAGGTATGGTTCAAACTTTATTGCCAATAGAATTAATTCTATATTGGAGGTCATCATTCACAATACTTGGTGATGCAATTATGATTAGTAATGAAAAATTATGTGACATTGCCTTATTCCTTCAGTGTTTGCTTTTCAAAAGAGTCTAGATCTAAGATTTTGATAATACTTATTTATACTACTTATTTGCATAATATAGTAATTTATGATATTGGTACGTATGATTATACAACGACGTTGTACTGTACTTGAAAATAATTTTGAGGTTATTTTATTTAAGTTGTGTAGTGTTTGAAATCAATTTTAGGTTACTATAATTTCACAATATTAAAATGTATATTTATCACCAGAAAAATTGCCTCATTTCACATGTATCAAAAATCTTAAACATTGAGAATATAACTAGATAATTCAGAATTTAATTAAATTTGCAATCTACTATAATATATCGTAAGCGTATTTCATAGGCTTTTGTTTCGAGTGCAATGAACTGCCTGTTCTAAATCTTTAAACAATACGTTTACTTAACTCATCAAATAATTTCATTCGTAAATAATAAGGTTCAAAGTTTGCCTATGCATATTCAAAGATGTAAAATGTAGACGTATGGAATAAATAAGTGCGTTTTTTACCCATCCCTACAAATATTATTCAATTATATGTGAATGTAGCTAAGTTTGTTTGTTATACTGTCACTGAAACATTGCTGAAACGGTTTTGATGAAGTATGATAATTTGTAACTTAGAAAGGCGGTTTTCGTCCCCGTAATCCCACAAGGTCGATTTGTTAAACATCTATAACAAAGAATTATATAGAGACGAGTGTTTATAGAATCAATTGAATAATAAACACATATTGTCGTAATACGTAGTACGTAATACTTACGCTTTATTTGATTAGTCACAACGATTACTTAGGAAATTATAATTAGGTATAATATGTGTTTTTGCTTAAATGTGTCAATGACTTATGGTATCGAGTTATGGTCCGCAAAAGGGGATAAAGGGACTAAAGGTACTTCATATCATAATTCTTCAATAGTTACAAGTTAGTTTAAGCTTATGTTAGTTAGATTAGTTTATACATTTATACCAACAACAAATGTCGATTTTATTTCCATCCTGATTAACCATGTACCTAAAAAATTCTTGAAAAAAGCAAAATAATCATGAGATATAAATTGTGTCGTATCAACTTTTAAAACTTGTTGTAACTCACCCGCGCAAGCCGTACAAGGCACGCCTCCAGAGAGCGCCTTGTAGAAAAATATCTCGCCACTATCGAGGTCCCTAGGGCTCCAGGCCGCGGGGGCTCTCGCACCGCCCGCGCAACACTCCGCGCGGCCCACGCGCAGCGCCGCTACCGAACTGCAGCGCCCGCCTCGCTCCATCCCTGACCAGCAGATCCCGGCTGGAGAAATAATAATATTCAGTATCTATAGGGTTTTAGGGTTTAATGAACGTCTGTCTACAATCAAGTTCACTGCAATGTGATCTTATGTACATCATTTAAAAGTTTTTAATATTGAGATCTTCATTAGACATTTCAATTTTTTGTGAGTAATATGCAACTATATAAGTGAAGTCCCGTGTCCCCTAGTGGGGTATGGGGCAGATGATGTACATCTGTTTCACTGATCGATTTTCTTTACGGTAATGCAACTATATGCGTAAGACTATTTATTTCAAATCTGTAGGAAGTCAAAGGAACAAGTAGATCGTCTATTAGTATCTATAATTACTTGCTGATGTCTCATTAACCTACAATTTATTAAACGAAGAATTAATTAAAGTGTGGACTTATGTACCTATGCATATTCTAGACATGCACGTGCTTACAGATGTGGATACATTTTGTTTTATTTTATCAAAGAATCGATAAAATAAAACACAGTTGGTATGTCGACTATTCTTAAATTATACTCAGAACATAATATACACAATAAGCGGTAAACCTAAATTATTAAGTCCTTATTAGATGGACATATTATGTTATATAAGATGTCATACGCCAAAATATTTTAATAACCGTATTATTTTAAGTTAACTCGCAAGATTGCAAATTGTCGAAAAAAAAGCGATTTCTTACATTTGCATGCAATTAAAAACATTATTTTTCGATAAACTATAATGACAATACATCGCAGTTTCGCTAATAATGTCCTATTCCCAAACTTTCGTTTGGGTTTCTATATCTGTATAGTTTTATAACAAATGGAACCTCAATAAAACCATCATATCGATTGACTAATTCAAAATGGTTTCCCATCGAAAGTTTAAAAACTACCGAAAAATAGTAACTTTGTAAGCAGTGTAGTGTGCGTTACGGATCACAATTTTACGACAGATTACGATTGCGTATATTAATCTAAAAAGTCTCTTCCAACTAGAAAATTCCAGCGTTAAATAAGTAAGGGAAATAATTAATTTTTATATAAATTCTGGGCTGTTTCAGCCGTATAATTAGTTACCGTAATCACGGCAACGTGACGTTTGGCTGTACTTGCATGCAAATGTAATTTAAGTCTCGACGTTTAAATGCAACTAAAACTTGGATTTTATTTCACGAACCTGTTTATGGTGCTTATATATATTTATTATATAGGTCAAGACTACCGGAATTGAACAGTGTTTTTGTTTAAAATACATACATACATAGCTGTATATTAATGCAACAATTCAGTAATAAGTATCAACTTATACGTAGCTAAAATGTAAAGCTTATAATACTATTGCTTCTAAACCACAGAAGTACATATTTTATTTTCTTACTTAGTTTTAAACATATTACGAAACGAACAAACGCCAATGATGATAAAGGAACAAAAAATAAACAGAAAAGGCTAAAAAATAGTACCAACAATATAAATGACCAATTTTATAAAATAGTATGAAAGCTAGACGCTAACAAAAGAATAATAAACGCTTTCTATAAATCGAACAATGAAATAGGAAATGTAAAAGGGGAACAGAATAACGTCAATAAACTAATAATTTATAAGTAAAGAGTTACGAGAGCACTGGAGGGCCCCACCATGTGTGCTATGATTGTTTTAACCAGAGCTCGTTAATAACGGGATTTCTCTTTTTCTTAAAGTATATAAACTATAGGTTCAATATGAGTCGCCATATACGATTATTATGAAAATCTATTCCAAGCAAATGTTAACAATATTCTAAACTGTGCAAATAATTTTATGGCTGTGATAAGCTGATGCATAAAAGAGTAAGTTGAATTTATAGAGCTAATAATACACGGGAAATTCTGTAGAAATTAAAACTTGTATTTTATTTTACAATGCGATGCCTACTAAATATTCACATAAATGCGATGAACAGCAGATTAAAATAATAACATCGATACACAATGATATAAAAATGTATAACCGAAAACCGACAAACCTAAACCTTTCAAAATAACGCGACCGCGAGCTCGCGCACGCAAAATGAAGAGAAAAACAGCGCATACGCAACTCGGATCTTTCACATCAAATGGTCCATCGATACAGCCCGTGCACAAGCAGATGTGTAAGACCGCACTCAAATTCCTCCATGACTCACTGGCGGGGACTAGACGTTCACCAGACACTATTTTTCATAGCGGGCTCTCCGTACATGGCCAGCCGTTAGGCACCCGTCGCGTCGCGTCAGTCCACTTATTATTTTCCTTGTCCTTTTAAACGTGTTAATTTTGAAGTATTTGTATGCAGCACGCCGGCGGTATCTTAAATTCTTTAGTTATGGAATTTGACTGGCTCGTGTCGATTTAAGAAAATATTGAGCTTTACTTTATAGGTTAGGTTGCTTTAAAATTTTCGTGTTTTTCGACTTTTTTGCTTGTTTGCTCGACTTTTTTGCTATTAAGTCGGTTAATATTTTATGTTACTTATGCTAATATTGTCACATATTAAAAAACAGGTTTACTATAAAATAAAACACCTGTTTTGTTGAAAATAAAGTAGTCACAAATGCCATAAAATATAGTTTAATATTTAAGTCGCAGTGTAATAAAAAAAACCACGCGTGGGAATACTCGTATATCTTGATATAATTTATAATTTTCTATAGGTCGTAAACTTTAAAATAGTAATTTGATTATAAATTCTAATATATATTTAACAGAAAAAACATAATGATTTTTATATATTTTGAAATCAGACAGCATCCACGCAGTTCGTCCGTCTCGAAGCGCAATTTTTTTAAATTCAGATCATGCAATGCAACGTCCTGAATGGGCATTTATTTCTCTGTATACCTGTTGTATTTGTGATCAGCGGTAAAAATGCAAATGAAACTGAATAATGATTTTAATGCCGGCGCGACTGCGGCCGTTGACTCGCGGGCCGAACGCCTTGTATCCCATCTATATCCAAGTATACTATTGTTACACTCATTTGTTCGTTGGAAAGTAATAAAAAGTTCTCATTTGATTAGGTTTACGAGGCAGCTTGATTACAACCTCAAACATTTAGTTAATCATTTTTATAAGGATATCTTAATAGCTTAGCCGTACATCGAATATTAACAGAATTCGGTAAAGCGATAGAAATGTCATGTATTTATAGTAGGTATTTATATATTATTATATAAGTACATATCATATATTTCAATATATTTAGATACTCTAATACTAGAAACTTAAATTTAAAGTAAAATATTACACAATTAGAAAATCTTAGGGAAAAAAATGGTAAAATTTTCCAGTGCTTACGGAATAAAATAGGATATACTTAAATATAATTGAACGAAATGGTATCAGACATTCCCCATCTTCCCCATAATAATATCCGATCTCACTCGATTAAAAACTTTTATTATATTTGTGAAGTATCAAACCGGGTCGCTAGTCGTATAAATAATTATATTGACTAAAGTTCCGTCAGTCGTGGCGCCACATTTCGGGGTCGAATGCGGATCTTGCTATAGAACACATGCCTATCGTTTTTTGCTCGGCGATTTTAAAATTACGAACTATGCACGCCCGCATTTTTTCGCCGCATTTTTAATAATTATAGATACAAAAACCCAATGGAATTTTAATTAACACTCACTTAATTGAAATTATATACATTTCAACCAGTGCATACAGTGGTACAATTAAAATTCGCAGACCGTTACGAAATGCAGTACATTGTAGTGTCGTTACTATTTATAAAGTCATGATTGAATAATATTCTGACTTTGTCAAGTTGTTTGATAAAATCCATCATTAGTAAACGAACGTTGTTGCGTAGACCGCTGCAGATATTCTATCTTATGTCTTGAGATATCGATATGCTCTTCAACTTTATATTTACGATCAATAATAAACTTATTTAAAACTAGCGCTCCGCCAGCGAAGCATCTTTCTCAACATGAAAGAGTTTTTGAAATAGGTCTAATAGACTGTTTTTATGTGAAAATATTGCAAACGTACATAAAAAAACACAAATATTTCCTGTCTATAATATCAGTATAGTATTATTAAAAACTTTTAAATTTAATAATTCCTTTCCATCAAAACAGATGTGTTACATTCCTGCAAATTGTTAACAAACCAAGCATTTAATAGAACTTAACTTTCGGCAATAAAACTCCAAGTTTATTGGCGGAGTTTACAATTCCCGCTGTTGTAATAACATAGCAGATTAGCCAACAAATTGAGAGAGATCTGAGAAAAATAAACAGTGTGCGTCAGAAATCCCGCAAGCGCGTAAATAGACGGAGGTAGTGAGTTTGTGTCAACCACTCTTGTTATTCGTGGCCACATGAATGGTCCAATAATAGACTCCTAAAACGGTGCAGTTAATAATACGCGTTGCTTGTTTTGATTCTGAGGCATCGACGGATTAATTTAATTTTCCACGGCGACTGATCACGTCAAAATATAATTTGGTTCGCCTTAATATATTGTTAGTGAGTTCCACATTATGAGTGAATGGGACGATGTCAGATCTTTTTTATTTAGAGGCCGGATTGTTTAGAAGACGAGCTAAGCAAATTCAACTTTGCCTTATATAAACGATTGAATTTTTGTTATCTAAACTCATTTTTTTGTTGATTTTAACGATGTACATATAAAGAAATAATCAGTGTTATCAACTAAAATATGTTTAGATTGATTAATTATTCATCTGCAACGAGAAAATGTTTCTAATATGTTTCATTTGGCCCGTTTCCTTTTCCTCATCCGTCCCAGTCCATTCCTTCTTTCCAGTCTTTAATCCTTTCCTTTTCAGTCTTTAACCCATAAAAGCGGGCAGCACATTCGTAGAGGCACTATCTTTGCGAATGTTCATGGGCGGTGGTGATCTTTTACCATCAGGCGAACCACCAGCTCAGTT
>NC_052115.1:5334855-5335828 GCF_012273895.1 Zerene cesonia | reverse complement strand
TTATTTTATAGTTTTTAGTTTGATGTGCTTGAAAAGCGTGTTTTTTAGTTTTTTTAAACTATATTTTATTAGCCCGCTATGACATAAAAAAAAATTAGTTGTAGTTAGTAGTTATATATAAGAACTGATAGTGATAGACAGATCCCGCATTTCCATTTTAAGTGGTTAGACGTTATCGGCATGCCCACATTGACTAATAAGTATAGGCTGAGGGTTTCTATTGATTTTGTTTAAAATTCATCAAGTTATTTCAGAACAATATTCCTATATTTACTATGTTTATATATGAAGCTCAAGATTTCGCTTAAACGTAAAAAAATATAAATGCTCTTTAAATTAATATTTTCTAACGTATATAAAATTGAATTGATTGTCGTTCGTATTATAGTGTATTTTGATGACAAACTCCGTAATATATAATTTCCTCCTTACCAACAATCAATGTCATCTCACCGATAAAACTTTAATGCCTGTAGGTATTAACGGAGCAATAAAAATTATGACAAAATTTGTCAATCCATTAGGGTTTTATAGAGCTATTAAAATGTGCGTAAATTGTTACCAAGGGACTGAATAAAATGCATTATCTGTCTGGACGAAAAGTTAGGTAGGCTTAATTTAAAATTGTGATTGTCTGGTAGCCTTCAGTCGACCTAGTTTTCGTTTCTGGGACAATGAAGGACGTATTTAAGCAGGTGTCTGGAGCAGAAGTGCTTTGTATAATACGATAAACCCCCGTCTAGCCGCGTTATTGTGTTGTAATATGAGTAATTGTGTCTACCTTTACACCTCATAATTCATCAATGTATATTTTGGATGTCTTTAAGTATACCTAGTATGGTTCTGTTAAACAATGTTGACAAAATTAAAGTTCCTTTGCAATAGAATATAACATATAATGAGAGTTGTATGCGGAGGAAATTATAGGGTAAGCGAACTTGTGTTGTTCTAGTGGAAAACTTGTCAAACGTGT
>NC_052115.1:5315836-5333855 GCF_012273895.1 Zerene cesonia | reverse complement strand
ACAGATTCGAAATTCAAATGTAATATTTTTTTATAATTAAGTGTAACAGTATTTATGGCCAGACTAAGTATATTCTACAGATCTTCTATTATAACAGATCATAATCGTTCTTGGTAGATACAATTAAAATTCATAAATGATAGCAGACTAGAGACAATTCTACATCCAGTTTAGATTAAACGGTAATTAAAAAGGTGTTGCGAGTAAGCGTGTTCACCCTGTGAAATACAATTTATTATACACTAAATTAAATTTCGTCAATTTGCCGTGAGATCACAAGTCGAATGCATGACGTAAGGACTGCAGGCAAAAAAACACGGATTTGCTTTTTTTGTCCGTGACGTGGTGTCTTGGAAACTATTTATTAAATTTAATAACTGATGTAATGCAGAAGGAATATTCAGTTAATAACCTGACGTTGAATCCTTTTTCAGTACGTGTTATTGATATTTCTAGAATATTTTTCATCATTCACCGTCACGGGACATTCTTTGCCTGATCGCTGTTTCTGGTTGATTGTATTAACTAATTTCCAATTCAGGTTGAATATCGCGGATCTAGAGGATTTCCAGTATATTTATATGTTTAGTACGAACGTGTATCAGTTTTATTTTGAAGCTTTAAACGGAATGTGAAGATTTGGACACCACATTCATTGTAGTTTATAGGAGATTGCATATTTTATTGTATCTAAAAGAAGAATTTACTGTCTCGTCTTGTATTTTTAAGACAAATGTAAATATGCTAAAAAAGGGCTATGGGGGAGAGATACAAATTTTATTCGTTATCCACAAAACTCAAACCTAGAAACTCCTTTAACAATATAAAAGATTTATTTCACAAGCTTAAAAGCTAATACATATAACAAAATGTTAAGAAACTTGTGTAATTAATACCTATGTGTAAATAATGAACATTGTCATTCAATGTCAACCGTTGGATGTTAGTACGTTACGACGTTTTCAAGATGACGACATTATTAACATGCATGCGAATTCCTGAAAAATTGCCAAAATTTATGTTCTTGAATCATAGCGTGTAATATCTATGTGGGTTTGATGAGTTGATTTTATAACCGTTGTGACATAAATCAACATTATTTAAACAATTATTTCACCTCAATGATTGTGTATTATAAATGTGAAACTATTAAATATACAGTTATGTCGGCGAATGATTTCATACATAGAGCAAACGAAACGTAAAGAGCGATAACTATAGATGAATAATCAACATCTATTTCTATATTTTTTTACTACACAGTTTTAACTGAAAAAAAATATAGTTCATAAATTTTGAACGAGTTATAAAATGAAATCAATTCAAGAACAGAAACATGATAGGTATTCGAAATATAAAATTAGAAAAATTGTTATTTACATCAAAACTTTTCCGGAAGCGCAACATTCCTACACTTTTTTTTACAGTTTAGTGACCCCGGATAGCTTATAGGCACAAAGCCAACAAATAATTTGAAATGAATGTTTCAAATGAATTCCAAATTAAAGGAGGTGATATTTTGCAGATCATCGTTGGATTTATGTCGAACAACTATACTATCGAGATTTAGATTTAAATAAATTTACCTAAATTTTAACGTAACTTAGTATTTTGAGCATTAAATAAAGTATTTTTTTATTTAAAAACTTGAGTAGATTTGATAAAATAAAAAACTTGGCTAGGATACAGACAAAAGAATAGTTATGCTAAACTGAATGCGTAGATACGAAAAAATAATTCTACAGATACCTATGTACAACCTATACAATCCTCTCTTATCTTGTGCATTTTACAAAGTCGTGCGAAACCGTGCGAATCACAATTAACAAGGTGAACAACGAACACCTGTAAACTGTGCCTAGAAAATCTCAAATTTTCGAATTTTATTACGAATCTATGAACCAATCTATGTACCCGATTGTACTCTTAAACAAATGTATCGAAGGTGAGATCACGACTGTGTAGGTGCACTAAAAGTTTTGGTTTCTAAGTGAACTCGCAACGATTCATCAATTTAAGGTTCTATTTGGGCTACGTAAGCCTTAATTACTTGGTGGCATGATCAATGACATCAATTCAACTGTACTATCTTATCGGACGAGCTATCGACGTTTGATTATATATCTTTCAATTAGCTATACTGTGCAGTCTCCGGCTTCTGGGCAATGACTTAGGCCTTCTTGAAATAATGAAGGATTACAAAAAAATCTACTATTCCTTAGGTCTTAATATGTTTTTCTTGTCTCTCTTTTTGAGGAAGAAGCGAATCTGCGAACCATTACAAATTTAATAACATAATTTATTAACAATAGACTCCATTAGCAAAACTCGTATAAAGATCATAGGAACGAAGAAAATAAAATATGATGAAAAAAATGTTGAGCAATGAATTATTTTATTCATATTAATTTTTTGTCGACACTCTTTATTTAATCTGTAATTAATGTAATTAAACCGTAACAATAGACAATTTTTATATTTCGAACGAATCTTAATTTTAACAATTATTTGTGTAACAAAATGAACCATAATTTTTTTTCAGTAGGACCTATTTTTTAGCTTCTCTACACAAATATTTAGACCTAGATGATTGTTTATTTCAATAAGGTAACTGACCTTTAAATTTTTCACCTAAGGATATTACGGCTGACTTCAGCTATTGTACAATCTTACCTAAACGATTGATAGAAATAAACGACAGGTGAATTTAAATATCCAATCAACGAATTTTAGCAATTCCTGTTCTCTATATTGTTTTATTATAACAGACCCAAATTAATACAATTAATGATTGCTAAGTGGAATAGCGTATTATTTCGCCGGCAATAAATATTCATAAGTCGTAAATGATAAAAGAACGTCAGCGTTTGGTCAGTGCTGCAACGTAGTGCGTTCTCTCTAGTGAGGTGACGATGATCGACATTATCGATTGACACGTACTGACTAGACAACACTAAAGTAAGCAGTAGGTACTCATTGACTTTGAAAACAAAAAGTATGATGGTATTAATTTAGTTGTAAAATGTTTATTTAATACACATGGAAATTCCAAAATTGTCTCAACCGTAACATTCAGAAATTTTGGTTTGTATAATTTTCGTATACATTGTTATGGAGTAAAGACTAGATGTAGAGATCAAATTTCGAAGAAATATTTGCATATGTTATTCTGTTTGGCCGCACATAAATCTTGTGAGGCCATAAGCGTGCCCATGCGCATAATTCAAAGGGGCGATCACCAGGAATCGCCGTTTGGCATGCAGACGGTCGCGTTCATTCCAAAGCAATAAACCCGTTAGCGACGACGTAATATGCATATTGTAGAACATTAAACAACGTATTGTAGTGGAACATAAAATTTGTTTAAGACATACATACGCGAGTGCAACGCTGTTCTATATTCGCAGCGGCGTCATTCGAATAGGATGCGTTGGAATTCCTTATGACTTGGTGGGCATAGAATGCAATAAACTGGTTAGGTAACGCGTTTCGCTTCTACCTCACAGAATATACGCTACGTCTAGTGATGACATGTTATTTTTCGAAATATCGATATCGATAGTTACCGATTGGGCGCGTCACCAGCCCGCAGGTGTCTTATATGCAGTTCCTCTCGAATGTCGTGGCGGCGCCGGACCACTGCGATGCGGACGACCGGACGACCCAACTTTTTAATATTTATTTACACATGGAAATACGTGCGATCGACCAAAACAACGCAACGATCTTGCATCGAAATGACAATAGGCCATCTTGAATTGAAAATTAGTTTCGAGTACGACTTCGGAGAAAGAGCGAATGGGGTAAACGCATCTTACCGACAATTACAATAGTACTGACGATTTTAAGTATGTAATAACCATGCATTACACGTGGAGTATTCGTTTTGTCATTGCCCTCGCTTTATAATAGACGACGACATGCCTTTCTATAAAATTTACAACGTACTCTTGCTTTTTTTCCTTATTTAATTTAGAAATTACGTTGTAAATTTTATAGAAAGGTAGATATGTTAAAATTTAATTTTAAAAATGATATTGAACATCTTGCGTATTGTAGAGGTAGAATACACGGAAATTACAGTTATAGCAATATTTATGGTCAGATATTGGTGATGTTATTATTAAAGTAAACCTGCAACTGCATAAGGAACCACAACAAGGGCCAATTATAACAATACAACATACTTTAAAGTCTAGATTACAGCGATATAATTCAAAATATCCCACGTATTGTATATTAAATAGTCCTCGAGCCAGTTTAACGGATGTTTTGTAGACGGCCTCTAAAGCTGTTTACCTAAGCGTATGAAACGCGCACATATAGACTCTAACTACCACTAATTTCACTTAAGCATCCGCGCGTACCTTTAGCAGCTACGTTTATGGTAAAAATATTTGAAATATCGAGTGTAATTGGGACAAGAAGCACTTTTAATCGGCTCGTACGCTCGCCGTTCGAAGTATTGATGACAGCGAAATAAATCTTGGTCAAGTGTTTTTATTTTTGTGAATTATATAGACGTGATTGTGAGAAGATTGTAATGAACTATGCTTATTAATAGCTGCATATAGTATGGGTATTATAGAAATTAGCAATTTATTTCGTAGACTCATCATCATCATCATCAGCCCATATATGTTCCCACTGCTGGGATACAGGCCTCCTATGAGGGTTTAGGCCATAATCTACTACGCTGACCAAGTGCGGGTTGGCAGATGTCATATGTCGTGGAATTTTTGATTCTCAGACATGCCGGTTTCCTCACGATATTTTCCTTCCGCGTTTCGGGCAGTGGTGATGTTCTCAACATGTGCAGATAAATCTATTAATTTCCCGCAGGCTCGCCTGGTTTCGAACCCCGACTTATCCATTTTGAAGTTCGCGGTTCTCCCCACAGAGCCACGACTGCTACTCGTAGACTAAATTTTACTATTTATAAATTACCTATGCAACGTTTATTGATTACATATTCATTAAATCAGCGCTCGAGCTCAGCGATGTTCTGTAGTCTGATTAATATGTTTAGGCTACTGGGAATACGCTTCTTTTATTGTATATTTAAACTTTTATAGAAATAAACAAAAAATATTTCTCTTTGATTTTTGTCTAGTCCTAGCCTCACGGTAAATTTTGTGAAAATTCATAATAGCAGAGCGGCTTATCGTAATTTGTAAACACTTATTTTTAAATAAATATCGGTTATATATAATTTAAATCAAATTTATATATAAGTTACGTTAAAATGTATATTTTAAAATAATATAAAAATAACATTTATTGTAGCATTTTAAATAATGTTGATTTTTAAATTATATTTTAATACGGGTATAACAATATAAAATACAACACACTAAAATCGATACATTTTAGTTACTAAGTTAGTTATAATGTACATAAGTACATTTTATTAAAGATATTAGGTTATTTTTAGCATTTGTTTTTTAACTACATTTTAGTCCATGAAAATTCTACCAAAGAGCTTTTATATCTGACGAAAATGTTATGTTATTTTTAAAGTAAAAACTCATGCCTATTATCTATTACTATGTATGCTAGATAGGATATAGTGTATGTGATAATATAGTTGCATATTTGATTTCTACTTTTACATTTACGCAATTATTTTATACTTTTTTTTTATCTTTCACGGTATTGCTGAATAAAAGATATGCGTTTACTGGGTTTTGGTAATAAGGTAAAATTACTCTAAAATGAATCACCGTACCGTGGGACTAACGTACGAACGGTAGTGTTTATTTTGAGATTACATTATTATGTAAGCAAACCTATCAAACATCTATATCTAACATAAATACCAATCTGTTGAGTTTAAATCGATACATTATTTACCTTTCGAATGGAAAATTCTAAATAAATTCTGGGCACTTGATTTTAGTTCATTTAATTAAATTTGACTGAACTGTTCTTAACTAGCAAATTAAGCCTCCATTATAATGATTGTAATAAAAAAATCACATATAACGAATTACTTATTATATGAATCTTAAAATAACCAAAAATAATTTAGTGTACTAGTTTATCTGTGGTAATAGTAATGACGATTCGTGTTTAAGGTGTATCCACATAAAAGAGCTGTATCTAGAAAAAAATACTCAAATATTAAGTCGCAAATTAATAACTCCATTATTTAAATAAAAGTGTAATAAAAACATCATATTCTTTATTTTATATTACATTTTATTATGATTTATGAAGCTCATATTAATTTTTATTACTAAACAAGTTTGACAAAATCTTAGGAACACTATTCGATTACATACATAAATATTTTACGTGTAGTTGAAAGCATGGTTTTTAAATAAACGTAAAAATTATGTTTTAAAGCTTTCTTTTATATACATAATTTTAAATAATAGTTTTAATACAAAAATCTTTGATTATTTGTGAATAAAGTTTTTGTTAACAAGTTATATGAAAAAGGAAAATATTGTTTGTAAAATTTAGGATGAATGACGTTTTATTATTTGACCCTTAGGTGAGGAAAGGTGAAGTGACGAATTAATATAGTTTAATAATCGTATTGTTTACGTATTTTGTGCGGGAAAACGTTTTCATGTGGCTGATAGTAAAACTTCTAGTTCTTATTTCTTTAACCAATAAATTTTTTATAAGCTTGTAGCAGAAATAGAGATTTATTTATTTAATATATTTTATAAAGTAATGATTTATTTGCTATTCAGTTTTAAATGTTTTATCGTATTTTAAATATTTTTCCAAATATTTATGCATGAAAACTTATTTAGTGAATATATTCAATGCTTTAATTTTTAAGAAAATAACATTGGCACTTTTAACAAACTAATTTTCTGTAATAAATGCATTTTATTTAAAAACAAAAACAGACTTTAAAGCAATTTTCAACGAGAATGTCACCTTGAAAAGTGCAAAAAGCCACAACATACTTGCCAAAAACAATTATTATTTTATGTTACCGGGGATCACCACACCAATGCACTTTCGTATAAATAATTTCAAAATAACAATTTAAGCGGGAACGCCACTACCAGTCGAGGTGCGCGGTCAACTAATCACAAATCACTATCAAAAATCGAAAACCGAAACCCTGACATTACAAACAAAATATTATTGTACAATTTAACATTTGAAAAAAGTTTATAATAAAAATTAGCACTTAAACAGTGCTGGCGTGCGCACGTATGTGAAAGAAGGCGCAAACACTTTTATGAAGATAATTCTCACCTGCTGCCGGGCGCGCGAGCACGAGCGGCAGCACGAGCAACGGCAGCAGCGGCAGCCGCATGCCGATCGAGTCACATGCCGGCGCGTGCGGCGCTCTGGCCTCGTCGCCCGCCGCCGCGGCACTGCGGCCGCGACGCGCTCGCCGGCGACGCACGTGCGCGCACCGTCGCCGCGAACGCGTGTCCGCCTCAAACGACACCCGCATTCGCGCTTACCATCGGTGTTGCCCTATCGGGGAGTCGACGCCGACTGACTGCAAGTGCACCGGAGTCGACGACCGTAAACGCGTCTATGCAACTCTCCCTCGGCACGTGCTCCCCATTCATGCTCGATACTCCCCAATAAATAAAAATTTAGCGCCAAACTAATAGAGCGACGTTAAATGTGTCAATTTGCTTACGTAAGCCGAATCGTAGCAGATCAATGAACTTAACGTTACTTAAGCGTTGAAGTCTTTTCAAGGGCGCTTATTAAGCTGCAAAAACATGGTTATCACATATAAAAAAGCGGTTGGCAACAAGAATTTTTATAAGTAATAATAACTATAAGCGGAACAGGTATTTCTCCTGGTATGTTCGCACTTCCAATATGAGAGTGAGCCATGTCAGCCATGTGTGAACACCACGTTATGTAACGAGTCCGAGTACGTAGCCAGTAGCATGTGCTTGCTTTTAGACCTCATTGCAAGCAAACTAACCCTACTTTGTATTATATATATTTAATATTTGATATAGAAAGTTTCGAACGAAATGGATATCGTAAACATTACTTACATTTTTTAAATCTAGTATAGATAAATTGGATTAGATCGTAATTCTCGTTTACATTTAATTAACATTTTTTAGTTAGGAATGTCATAGCAATTCTTGCGAAAAACTTTTAATTGGTTGTTAATTTGATTGGACTACTTCGGATAATATTTATAAATTTTCCAATTTTAAAATTTAAAATCTTCTTAACAAAACACCTTTATAGCTATCATAGTTGATAAATAAGCTGGGAATAGACATTATCTAAAATAACAACTAATAAACTATCATTATTTGCAGATTTGTTAACTCATTGTTAAGTTGTAAAAAAAGCAAATTTCTAAATAAGTTAATTGGACATAATGTACAGTTAATATAAAAAAATACTATTTAAATTAAATTATGTTATCTACTTTTTTCAATTACACCACTGTGGTTCAAACTTTCATCTCGTATTTTATGTTTTTGGGGGCAGAATTTATCATATATCTAAAGATCATAGTGTAGCGATCGGTCCAGTGGTTTGAGCCTGCATTGATACATCTGACAGTCAGTCACCTCTGCCTTCATATATTTACATAATATATAAATTTAATAAATTTCATATAACCTAATTTCCCACTACTTACACACAATTTGATTGGTTAGTAACAACTAGATAATCAGGAATAAGTGAGTTTATACTATTGCAGAACTGAGGTTTAATATTAAAATATGACCTAGATTTTATATGATTTATGATTGTTAAGCGATTTGCTTACCAGAAGTACAATTTCGTCGACCAGTTCATTTAACATAATAATGCAATTTATCTTTATAACGTTTAAATATAATGTGAAAGGAATTATTTGGTAAGAATTTTAATACAAAAAATCAAATCATTTTTATCAACTAATGAAAAGTATGTAAGTTATATTCTCTGGTTTAGTATACAGTAATAGCAATTAATGTTTTTTGGATATAATTATTGAATACTCTAATATATATAATTAGTCAACAAACAATAAAACAATGTAACAAACAATATCTCGTATTTACATTCAATATTTTAATATTTTTTTAACTTTGATCGAACTGACAACAACATTTTTATTATCATCATCATCATCAGCCCATATATGTTCCCACTTCTGGGACACAGGCTTCTCTGCGGGTTCAGGCCATAATCCACCACGCTGGCCAAGTACGGGTTGGCAGATGTCACATGTCGTCGTACTTTTGACTCTTGGATATGCCAGTTTCCTTACAAGATTTTTCTGGACTTTTTATGCAGATTTTTATTTCCCCCTATCGTCCTCCCCGATCTAAAAAGGCTATTTTGTATAAACGTAGGTATGCAAGGGTGAAAAATATTTTATATGTAATTAGCCTCATTGCATAGATCAAACTCATTCCCTCAATTATAAGATGAAATAAACATAGTCGCTAACAAAGTTGTAGAACATCTTCCTAGGAAACAACGCTTCACATAATAAATGGACCTGACATGAGCTCGACGTAAACATCGATTGAAGTGTTTAACTAGACCATGATTAACTAAACATCTGTTAAAAATGCATACAGCGATTCGTGTCGAGATATTTGCGCTGCCAAAAATTATTTATGAATACGTAGCGAAGGAAAATGATTTAGTTTCGTATTATATCTAGAAAATCTTTCAGTTTGTTAACATTTATAAAGAATAAGATGTTATATACTGGATGCGTTGTTGTATTTCGTATTACCTACATAGTTGTGTAAAATGCTTTTCTTTATTTATTATCCATGCTAATTTGAACCTAGAAAGCTCTTTCCTTAGCCACTACATCCTACAGTCATATCCTACTAATCTTACTAATATTATAAATGCGAACGTTTGTGTGTGTGTGTTTGTTGCTCCTTCACGCAAAAAACTACTGAACCGATTGCAATGAAATTTGTTGCGTAGACAGCTGGACAACTGGAATAACATATAGGCAACTTTTTATACAGATATATACTCGAGTTTTAGACAAACTCACACTAGTACCTACATGATAAAACTGTAGGTAAATATCTCTAAAATGGATAAGTAAAATGATATCTTTTGTAGTTAGACTTACTATCGTATCATGTTCATTGGGAAAAGTGCCAGGGACAGATCGTCTTAAGGGGTGTGGTACATTCCTGTCTGTAAGAGTGACCCAGTTCGTGCTGAATCATTATCGACAATACAAATTCATGATAATGTCTGGTTTACATTCCTTTATGATATTTGATAATCCCAACTAGTACAGGCGGCTATAGTGAATCACTTTATGTGTTCGAGATCTGTGTCTAGTGGGTGGATATCGGATACATACCATCTGTTTCATATATTTAATTATTTCTATGGCTGTTATATTATGACATTATTTATTTATACAATTATAACTTGCATTGTAACATAAACTGATACCATTATGGAATCATAATTTATTAGAAATTATAATATTGGGTTTCGACTGCATCTTTAACTACCTATTTTACAATAGTCAGTCAAATTATGTCCTTAAATCAACATAAAAAAACCCCTTTTAAACCTATTCATTTAAGATATTAAATTTTCAAATAGTCTATGCATCGCTTACTTCCAAGTAGTGCAAGCAAGAAGGTACAAGCATATAGGCAAGCATCTAAGATATATCCGGATGATGCGGACTCCGGATATCCGGCCGTTTCGATTACAATGAAAACTATAGCTCTATTATGTAGTAATGACGTCACATACCATGAAGTTGATGCCAAAATGTGAGCCGAATTGGTTCTGAGAATCATCTAATATTAGAAATTTGTTAACTATGTCAGGGAGTACGCCTACTACTGCAAAATGCGCTTTTGTCGGTTGGTTTATTATGAAAATTATTACAGAGCTTATATAACACATTAGTAGAATGTAGATAGAACAAAAGTATGTAAATAATAATTTTAAAGAGCTTTGTCATATAGTTGCATATGAAATATGCATAAAATAACATCACACGATTAATGCCTCACCCTACTAATATTTGTCGAACGTTGCTTGTTCAAAATTTAACTTTGAATTGAGAATCTATGTCTTTTTTCGGCCGTTAAATATTACTGCACTGATTAGAGCATTCGAATCAAATTGAGCGCGATAACACGCTAACAGCACGTACCTACACAACACCGAATTACAAAACCTATGCAAGCTCACAACGATTCTCGTAATTAAATCTATTTCTTGTACGTTTATAAACAATTTTTTCATTAAAATTCCAAACGAACATGCGAGACAATCGTTGCCTAGCAATTAAAGAAACTTGAATTCCTGCCCAGTTTTCGCCCTTGGATAAAGTTGTCCAACAGCATTTAATTGTCTAACAATCAGGGCCCAAGGCATTTTTAAATAAATCGTCGCGTCGATCACCGTATCATTTGTTAGTGTCAAATTAAATGTGCACAAAAAGCATTCGTGATCGACGCGTCCTCATTCACGTAAATGTCATTTTTTATCTATAACAAAATGCAAGCAAACCGCAGACTCAGACGTGGCACGCTGGTATGGAGCATGACTATCAACATCTCAATTTATCACGATTCATCAAGGAGCCGATACAATTTGCCGTAAAATTCGGCGCGTTTTAGCGCGAAATTATTTGAATTTCGAAGGCAAGATGGTACGCTTGACGATTATTTTAATATTGTTTTTTTCATTCGAAGGCGGTTTGCATTAATGATTTGGTTGCGGCTTACTACCGTAAATAATATGAGAACACTTGAGACTAGATGTAATATCGTCATTGCTAACAAATTATACATGGTAGGTACATGCGAACCACTATTATTTGAAGATTAAACCGACATAATTATGCAAACATTATTAGACGCATACACAAACAAGCTTGACTACATAATACATGTATAAGCAAATACTCGTATTTGTGCGGGAAAATATTGTTAAGAATTTTTTACGTAATTTTCTGTTTTATAAGTAAAAAAAAGATGTATGACATGAGTGTATATACCTAATTAAAATTCTTATAAAACTAAAAAGAAAAAACTACTTGGGTAGTTTTTTCTTAAATTCGATTTTTGTCATGTTCCGAAAAATCAAAATGGTAAATAATGAAAAGTGCTTTCCTTCCGGAGTTACCCGAAAATTATGGAGGGACAAAAATAAAATACTATTTTTTACAGAAACTTAAATATTAATAGAAAAGTATATGACGATAAAGCTATAAGGGACCAAGAGGATTGTTGAAAAATATTTCCTCGGGTCCATCATTATCTTCCATCGTACGTAATATAGCACGTCTTGTAGACAAACTACATAGCTCTTTATTTTTATTTAGTTTATTTCTGTCTGCGATGCAAAATATTATGTTAACACAAACAGTGCTATTAATATTAAACAATTTTGTTTCTCTTAGTGCTCAAAATAAAATATCAAAAGGGCACTCATAAAAACTTATTTTTATAAGTTGAAGGATAAAAAACTGATGGAATATGAACTCGTTACAATGATTGTCTTAGATTCCTTTATAAAAAGATAGATAAGGTTGCGAATTCATAGGGGGGATGTTTAGCCATAGCAGCTTCTATTTAAGATGTAAATATTACGACTAACCCAGAACTACGGACAGAAGAAATCGATTTTTGAAAAAAATTATTTGAAATAAACGAGAATTTACTTTATTTATAAAACATATATAAAAAAACGTTTCAACAGTTTTTAGTTGGAGTTAGGAGCGACGTAAATATTTCATCATTTTCGCAAAAATAAACACATACATTGAGAAAATCTGGTTATTTTCCTTTCAATACATGATGCCGCAAAATTTTAGGTTACATTTTAATTGCTTCTGCATTAAACCGTACAGAATAAAATTATAGTTTTGGTTTGCCGCTTATTTTTCATTTTTCGTAAAAAATAACATCGCTACAGTGTCAAATTTGCAATGTCTGCAACGTACAAGGTTTGTGTAAAAAGTGGAATTGCAATATTTATGGAATTTTAAGTGCTGCTTATTTCTTGACCTACTTGCGTTCACGCTTTACATTCAAAAAGTCATGGACTTGCGACTTGGTAGCCGTATTTATGCAGACAAATCTAACTGTGTATAAGGAAAGATAGGAAAACCGTTCTTTTATTTCATCATCTATAAAACATGTGAAATGTATTTAATAAATTTATTACTGTTCGTTGTTTGAAAATTTTGTTTTTTTTATGTCATAGCGGGCAACTGAGCTGGTGGTTCGCCTGATGGTAATCGATCACCACCGCCCATGAACATTCGCAGAGGCTCAGACCTCTGAGAATGCGCTGCCCGCTTTTAAGGGATAAAGAAAGGATTGATGACTGGAAAGAAGGAATGGACTGGGAAGGGCTAGGAGAAGGAAATAGACTAGTTTAGTTTAATATTTTCTGTTTCTTCCCAAGATAATGATTTAGTCAAGGAAATATATATCAAATTATCGTGCCAATTATACATAGTAATAATCGCATAAAGATGTTAATTGACTGAAACAAAATTTAAGGTTAGGTCCCTATCTATAACTACATAGCCATTTACAAACTTTACCTAACCGAGTCGATTATCCACTCACAAAATACCATTTCTATCCGCAACCCAAATAGCAGTTATTTAAAATTCATATTCAGATTATCATATTTATACAGTAAAGTGGATTGAAAGTATTAAAATGAACTTCCCCTAAGGTATGGACACCGGTTGAGTGTACACTGTTTATCATTTACTAGTCCGTTAACACACGGCATATTATTACGCGCGTTTCCGCTGCTAGATAAACGTTTTAAACTGTTCCACGTAATATTTATACATCATCAGCTTAAGTACTTTAATTATGTGCATGTTAGTTTATTAGTAGAATTGACTACTTCGTGCAATTTGCTGCCAATTAATACAGATATTTTCAATTCATACGCAGAAACCTTTGTGCATGGTTTGCCGGTCCCAGCTACGTTATCTTAATTAGTGAGAGAGTTCGCTTTTAATAAATATTAGGTATGTTTTTATAATGCATTAAATAACTATTTATTCAGACGTTCTAGGAGAACAGCGTTCTATTTAATCAAAGGCAAAGAAGCGCCTTATATATTTCTTATAGTAATAAAAAACATTTCAAGATCTTATTATTAAAAGGTCCGTGTAAGTATTCCCTATTAAAAATTAACTTCAAAGACATTATGTTAAAATACATAATCGCGCCTTAAATAGAACAACGGGTTATTTACATAAATGCGTCTTAAATAGAAAAAAAAGCAACTCGACCGCCGAAAATACTACTACGTGTGTTCCATTTCCTACGGCAAAATATTAGCCATTAACGAATTCCGAAACAAGACTTAAACCGGACAAATATGCGGGTCGGCCGGCGATGCCAAGAATTTGGTCGAACCGACAACTTTACATAGCTCTTGTTTACTCCACTGTATGGCTATTTCTGAATATACAATATCAGTACCGTTGCTTGACAAACAGCACGCGATATATGTTAATCTGCTAATGTATTACAAATGATTATAATTTGTGGGTGCTCTTGGCTGCTTCAATATTAAAAGTAAAAGAGCTTCATATTGAATGTCATTTGAACGGCTAAGCGCCTTAATAGGACTCCTGGCTATCAAATATAACTACGTAATACTAAAAAGGTAATATAAATAGATTGAATTAAAGAATAAGAATACCCAAACCAACTCCCAATTCCTTTAAGATTATTGGCAGGTATACAATAATACATTTCCTTTATATGCACACATGTGACTCAATTTATTCAAAAACATTAGATTTAAACTTCGACAGTGGTTTGCACCTTAAAGTTAAATAAATACATTAAATAAAATTTGAGATATCATATAGTGTGGGCTTAACATTAAATAAAGTACTAAATATTGGAGCTTATATTAAAACATTCTTCTTAGTTGATTTTTATATATATTTAATCTCAATTATTAGCAACGTTCACTTATAACATGCAGACATTGCATGCAGCCATAAGTTTTTCGTTTCTTTTGTTAAATTGTATTAATTTTAACAATTTCTCATTTATAGACACCAAGAAACCATGGGACATTCTGACACGCTTGCTTGTAATGGGATACAAATACTCCAAGTAACACAAGAACTAACAACTGGACTAATCACATAAACAGTATTTCAGTACCTTTTCGAAGAAAAAAAATCTCTACTGAAGTATAATTCATTTCAGGGATTAAAAAAACACAGTTTGTTAAAATTAACGTCTAAGCAGTAAGCACCTGTTAAATATTCACCTTTTATACTATATATATTCCACACAAGACCTTAAATCCCCCCCATCCATTCTCCAAATGAGTCACCGAATTAAAACAAGCGAAGTTAAATAATGTGCAGATAGATGTTGTAAATTGATTTAGTAGTCGGCCACAGAGCGCGCATCTATTAATCAGTCTGCCGGTGATTTCCGTTAGCAAATACTAATTCCAACAAATTATCATGGCGATGCAATAGAATAACAATCGGCTGCGGTTGGACGGTTTTAGAGAGACGCGCTAAATTCGCTGTCTATCTGCATAATATATGGTAGCTGATTCATAGTTCACTATTCACCAGTATATCCTATGTATAATGAATATTTTAGCATCACACTGTCTGCTTTACTAACATTATGTTTAACCGTTTTGTTATTTTACGCTTTCGCTTTTTTGTGTTCCTTGTTGTTTGTTCTTTCTATTCGATGTGAGTAAATCTGTTAATTATGATAACTTCAAACATGGTTCGATTGTGTACACAATAAAAAATAGATTTAATGTGTTTTTTATTCTAGAAACTATATATTTTATAAATAACTAAAGCTCAGATATCACCTGTACTGATCGATTTCCCCTCGTTTCGCTGCAAAACAAATAAATCTTCGCTATGTACGTTGTATAGATAAGATGGTACTGATTAAGTCGCCACCCATCAAAATGGAATTAATTTGTAGTTTTTGATAAGTATCACACTTATTTATTACACCATTGTATTATATGCGTGTATAATACGACGCTGCAATAAAAAAGCTCGAAGTAGAGTCGTCCTACGTTCGAATTTTTTCAATAAATGTCAAATAGTAACATGACACCTTTAAAAAGTTTTGAATTTAAAAAAAGTGACAAACTATGGTAAAACTTCTTTATCTATTAAGTGGTTTAGGACACGTGAAGAGGAGTTACAATTTTTGTGGATTTTCGAAGAAGAGGCAGAATGACATTTTCTAGGTTATATGCGTATAACTCTAACCCCCGTATAGCCCCCATAGCATCTTTTAGTAATACATCATTTAATGACATGTTTATTTTCTTATCCCACGGTAACAAGTTTTTTATTAAAGGTAGCTTGTATTAACCATTGTTTTGGGGTCTATAGAACAAACATATAATGATCAGATTGCTGTTTTATTAAATGTACATGTCACCGTAAAATTGTAAAATCCGTTAGATTATATTGTAACTCGCGAGATTGCAAACTGTCTAAAAATTGTGAATTGTGAATTGTGTGTTCGTTAGCATTTGCTTGACATTTAAAGCACACATTAATCTAACGGTATTTACAATTTTACGGTGACATCGATTATTTAACTTTGGTTTGCCAATAATGATAGATAACATAAAAAATTAATAGTTTTAGTTATATCTTTTTACTCAACATTTATCTTTTCTTTTTTTCCCTTATGTTATAACATATAAACGAAGCTTATGCAAAATTGTGTGTTCATAAATAAATACGGCGGGCGAAGCCGCGGGCGTGTACGAGTATACAGGCGGCATGCAGTTGCAGCGCAGACAATCATTATGTCATCATGTCTAGACACAGAGCAGTTGACAAACACCGGCTGTTTTCCCATAATCTTATACGAGCGGCAAATTTAGAAGCGCAATTTCGTTGATAATTTGATAAACGAAGTTTTTACGTTACCGTTCTTAGAATCTTTTTGTCACCCGCCAATGCAATGTTGACTCACGTAGAGGCAGAGGTAATAATATCAAAAAAGGTCACACAGGTGATATATACATGACTTTATATATTTTAGTATTAGTATATTTTATAGTATATTTTTTAGTATTCGTCTTTGAAGTTATAATAAAGACACCACTACATCTTATTATACTACTGAGATACTACTCTAATAGCTGTTCATACTCGCTTTATGAAATATCTAAAATATTATGATATACTCAAAATATCTTTATATATAAATAACCTAATAATATTATAATAACTCGCATGAGAGTCAGCGTAGGTATTATTAAATTTCAACACCTTTTGCTTGTTAGACGAATTAAGATTTCGTTTGTCAAATTGGCCCCACAATAAATGGTACCTGCGGATTTTGTACTTTTATAACTTTTTGTTTAGTGGTTGGAAGGTGAGGTTATGTCGGTACCTACGATGACCGGATTAAAATAACTGTTATTGAAAATTTTGGTAAATACTTGTAATTCTCAAGATCCTGTTTTTTGAGATAATGTAATATATAAAATTAAATACATGTTGGTTTAGATTGAACTACGCATGGGCTTTTTTGTATTTAAGCTATTTTTAAATAAATTAATATTATGTAACAAGATTTATGTTTGAAATCGTGGATGGAAAATTAGTTAATGTTAAAGAAGAATAATTGTATTACAAAATATATGTAAGCTGAATATTTACAAAAGGCAAAACCTCACACAATCAAATGCATCAAATGTATAAATAATGTAAATGGATAATATATTCACCGACCCAACATTATAACTACAATTTATTTTAGATACACATCGACAAATAAGGTGTTGGACAACAAGTGAAATAAAAACGTTGTTTTTGTAATTTATGAGCCGAATAATTGTACGGTATAATATGTTATTTCGACACAAAATATTCAAAAATAAGAGTTATGGCCGACTTAAAACGTTGATATAAATCGCTGCCCTAATTTATAATTTAATGTTTTTTATTGCTCGCTTGTGAGGCTACCGCGTTTTAATGAGAGTTGTATGCGGAGGAAATTATAGGGTAAGCGAACTTGTGTTGTTCTAGTGGAAAACTTGTCAAACGTGT